>NW_027522782.1:0-78437 GCF_052094955.1 Ictidomys tridecemlineatus
ACAAAGAGTAGAGGTTGGAGACTGAGGTGCAGAAGGACTGTTAGAGAGAGCAGAGTTTGGAGACTGGGGTGAAGAAGGACTGTTACAGAGAGTAGAGTTTGGAGACTGGGGTTCAGATGGATCTTACAGAGAGCAGAGTTTGGAGACTGAGGTGCAGCAGGACTGTTACAGAGAGCAGAGGTTGAAGACTAGGGTGCAGAAGGATCGTTGCAGAGAACAGAGTTTTCAGAGTGAGGTGCAGAAGGACTATTGTAGAGAGCACATGTTGGAGACTGGGGTGACAAAGGACTGTTGCAGAGAGGAGAAGTTGGAGACTGGGGTGCAGAAGGATCATTGTACAGCGCAGAGGTTGGAGACTGGGGTGCAGAAGGATTGTTATACAGAAATGAGGTCGGAGACTGGGGTGTAGAAGGCGTGTTACGGAGAACAGAGTTTAGAGAAGGGGTGCAGAGGTACTTTTACAAAGAGTAGAGTTTGGAGAATGAGGTCCAGAAGGATCGTTATAAAGAGTGGAGGTTGGAGACTTGGTTGCAGAGGGACTGCTGCAGAGAGCAGAGGCTTGACATGGGGTGTAGAAGAACTGTTGCAGAGAGCACAGGTTTGAGATTTGTGTGCAGAAGCACTGTGGCAGAGAGTACAGGTTGGAGACTGCCTTTCATTAGGACTGTTACAGAGGCAGAGTTTTTAGACTTCGGTGCAGAGGGACTGTTGCGGAGAGCAGATATTGGAGACTGGGTTGCAGAAGGACTGTTGCAGAGAGCAGAGTTTGTAGACTGAGGTGCAGAAGGACTGTTACAGAGAGCAGAGGTTGGAGATTGGGGTGTAGATGGACTGATACAGAAAGCAGTTTGGAGACTCTAGTGCAGAAGGACTGTTGCAGACAGCAGAGTTTGGAGAATGAAGTGCAAAAAGCCTGTTACACAGAGCAGAGGTTGGAGACTGGGGTGCAGAAAGACTGTTACAAACAGCAGAGTTTTGAGACAGGGTAGCGGAAAGATCTTACAGAGAGAAGTTTTTGGAGACTGTGGTACAGCAGGATTGTTATAGAGAGAAGAGGTTGGAGACTGGGGTGCAGAATGATCGTTGCAGAGAACAGAGTTTTCAGTCTCCAACCTCTGCTCTCTGTAACAGTCCTACTGCACCTCAGTCTCCAAACTTTGCTCTCTGCAACTATCCTTCTGCACCCCAGTCTGAAACCTCTCCTAGCTGCAACAGTCTTTGTGAAGCCCAGTCTCCAACATCTGCTTCCTGCAACAGTACTTTTGTACCTCAGTCTGAAAACTCTGCTCTTTGCAATAATCCATCTGCACCCCAGTCTCAAAACTCTGCTCTCTGTAACACTCCGTTTGTAACTCAGTCTCCAATCACTGCTCTCTTCAACAGTCCTTCTACACCCAAGTCTCCATACTCTGATCGCCCCAACGGTCCTTCTGCACCCCAGTCTCCAAACTCTGTTCTCTACATCGGTTCTTCTGCAACGCAGACTCAAACCTCTGCTCTCTGTAACAGTCCTTCTGTACCACAGTCTCCAACCTCTGTTCTCTGTAAGGGTCCTTATGAACCTCAGTATCCAACCTCTGCTTTCCGTATCAGTCGTTTTGATCCACATTCTCCAAACTCTGCCCTCTGTAACTGTCCTTCTGCAACTCAGTTTGCAACCTCTGCTCTCTGTAACAGTTCTTCAGCACCCCAGTCTCCATCCTCTGTTCTCTGCAACATTCCTTTTGCACCCCAGTCTCCAACATCAGCTCTCTGCAACAGTCATTGTGCACCCCAGTCTCCAAACTTTGCTTTCTGTAACAGTCCTTCTGTACTGCATTCTCCAACCTCTGCTCTCTGTAAGGGTACTTATGCACCAGAGTCTCCAACCTCTGCTTTCTGTGTCAGTCCTTCAGCAATCCAGTCTCCAATCTCTGCTCTGTGTAACTGTGCTTCTGCACCTTAGTCTCCAACCTCTGCTCTCTGCTACAGTCTTTCTGGACCCCAATCTCCAAACTCTACTCTCTGCAACAGTCATTGTACATCCCAGTCTAAAACCTCTGCTCTCTGCATCAGTCCTTCTGCACCTCAGTCTCCAACCTCTTCTCTCTGCAACGGTCCTTCTGCACCTCAGTCTCCATTCTCTGCTCTCTGTAAGATCCTTCTGCAACCCAGTCTCCAAACTCTGCTCTCTATAACAGTTATTCATCACCCAAGTCTTCAAATTGTGCTCTTTGTAACAGGCCTTCTGCACTCCAGTCTCCAACCTTTGCTATCTGTATCAATCCATCTGCAACCCAGTCTCCAACGTCTGCTATCTGTAACTGTCCTTCTGCACCCCAGTCTTTATCCTCTGCTCTCTGCAACACTCCTTCTTCACCTCAGTCTCCAAACTCTGCTTTGTGCAAAAGTCCTTCTGCTTTCAAGTCTCCAACCTCTTCTCTCCACAACATTTCTTCTGCACCCCATTCTCCAACCTGTGTTCTCTGTAAAAGTTTTTCTGCACCCCAGTCTCCGAACTGTGCTCTCTGTACAGATCCTTCTGCACCCCAGTCTTGAACCTCTGCTCTCTGCAATGATCATTCTGCACCTCAGTTTCCAAACTCTGCTCTCTGCAACGATCCTTCTGCACCCCAGTCTCAAACCTCTGCTGGCTGCAACAGTCCTTGTGAACCTCCTTCTAAAATATCTGCTCTCTGCAACGGTCCTTTTACACCCCAGTCTCCATACTCTGCTCGCCCCAACGATCTTTCTGCACCCCAGTCTCCAACGTCTGCTCTCTGAAACATTCCTTCTACACACCAGTCTCCAACCTCTGCTCTCTGCAACAGTCCTTCTACACCCTAGTCTCAATACTCTGCTCGCCCCAACGATCCTTCTATATCCCAGTCTCCAAACTCTGTTCTCTAAATCAGTTCTTTTGCACCCCAGTCTCCAACCTCGGCTCTCTGTAACAGTCCTTCTGTACCTCCATCTCCAACCTCTGTTCTCTGTAAGGGTTCTTATGAACCCCAGTATCCAACCTCTGCTTTCTGTATCAGTCGTTTTGCTCCACCTTCTTCAAACTCTTCCCTCACTAAAAGTCCTTCTGCAACTCAGTCTGCAACCTCTGCTCTCTGCAACAGTCTTTCTCCACCCCAGTCTCCACCCTCTACTCTCTGCAACAGTTCTTTTGCACCCAAGTATCCAACATCTGCTCTCTGAAAAAGTAATTCTCCACCCCAGTCTCCAACCTCTGCTCTCTGTAACAGTCCATCTGTACTGCATTCTTTGAACTCTGCTCTCGGTAAGAGTATTTCTGCATCTGAGTCTCGAACCTCTGTTTTCTGTATCAGTCCTTCTGCACCCCAGTCTCCAAACTGTGCTCTGTGTAACTGTACTTTTGCACCTTAGTCTCCAACCTCTGCTCTCTGCTACACTCCTTCTAAACCCAAATTTCCAAACTCTAATCTCTGCAACAGTCCTTCTATATTGCAGTCTAAAACCTCTGCTTTCTGTAACAGTCCCTCTGCACAATAATCTCCAACCTCTACTCTCAGCAACAGTCCTTCTGTACCTCAGTCTCCAACCTCTGCTCTCTGCAACATTCCTTCTGCACCCCAGTATCAAAACATTGCTCTCTGCAAAAGTCCGTCTGCACCCCAGTCTCCAAACTTTGCTCTCTGTAACGATCCTTCTGCACCTCAGTCTCGAACCTAGACTCTCTGTAACAGTCCTTCTGCACCTCAGTCTCCAAACTCTTTTCTCTGTAAGATCCTTATGAAACCCAGTCTCCAACGTCTCCTCTCTGTAACAGTCCTTCTGCAACCCAGTCTTTAACCTCTGCTCTCTGCAACAGTTTTTCTGCACCTCAGTCTCCAACCTTTGCTTTCTGAAACATTCCTTCTGCACCCAAGTCTCCAACCTGTGCTCTCTGTAAAAGTCCTTCTGCACCCCAGTCTCCAAACTCTGCTCTCTGTAACGTTCCTTCTGCACCTAATTCTCGAACCTCTGCTCTCTGCAACGATCCTTCTGCACCTCAGTCTCCAACCTCTGGTCTCTGCAACGATCCTTCTTTACCCCACTATTAAACCTCTGCTAGCTCCAACAGTCCTTGTGAACCCAAGTCTCCAACATCTGCTTCCTGCAACAGTTCTTCTGTACCTCAGTTTGAAAACTCTGCTCTCTGCAATAATCCATCTGCACCCCAGTCTCCAAATTCTGCTCTCTGTAACAGTCCTTCATCACCCCAGTCTCCAATCACTTTTCTATGCAACAGTCCTTCTGCACCCAAGTCTCCAACATCTGCTCACTCCAAAAGTCATTCTGCAACCTAGTCTCCATACTCTGCTCGCCTAAATGATCCTTCTGCACCCCAGGATCCAACATCTGTTCTCTACATCAGTCCTTCTGCAACTCAGTCTGCAACCTCTGGTCTCTGCAACAGTCTTTCTTCACCAAACTCTCCATCTTCTGCTCTCTTCAAAAGTCACTCTCCACCCCAATCTCCAAACTCTTCTCTGTGTAACAGTTCTTCTGTACTGCATTCTCCAACCTCTGCTCTCTCTAAGGTTACTTCTGCACCTGAGTCTCGAACCTCTACTTTTTGTATCAGTCCTTCTGCACCCCATCTCCAACCTCTGCTCTGTGTAACTGTACTTCTGCCCCTTAGTCTCCAAGTCTGCTCTCTGCTACAGTCCTTCTGGACCCCAATCTCCAACGTCTACTCTCTGCAACAGTCCTTCTACATCCCAGTCTAAAACTTCTGCTCTCTGTGAAAGTCCTTCTGCACACCAGTCTCCAGACTCTGCTCTCTGTAACAATCCTTCTGCACCTCAGTCTCCAACCTCTGCTCTCTGCAACTGTCCTTCTGCACCTCAGTCTCCAACCTCCAGTCTCTGTAACAGTGCTTCTGCACTTCAGTCTACAACCTCTGCTCTCTGTTACAGTCCTTCTGCACCTCAGTCTGAAACCTCTGCTCTCTGCACGATCCTTCTGCACCCCAGTATCTAATCACTGCTCTCTGTAACATTCGTCCTGCACCACAGTCACCAACCACTGCTCTCTGTAAGATCCTTCTTCAACCAAGCCTCAAATCTCTGATCTCTATAACAGTCCTTCTGCAACCCAGTCTTTAACCTCTGCTCTCTGTAGCAGGCCTTAAACACCCCAGTCTTTAAACTCTGCTCTCTGAAACAGTCCTTCTTCACTCCAGTCTGCAACGTCTGCTCTCTGTATCGGTCTTTCTGCACCCCAGTCTCACACCTCTACTTTCTGTATCATAATTCTTCAGCCCAGTTTCCAAAAATTGTTCTGTATAAAAATACTTCTGCATCTCAGTCTCAAAACTCTGCTCTCTGAAACAGTCCTTCTGCACCCTAGTCTCCAACCTCTTTTTTCTGCAACATTCCTTCTGCACCCCAGTCTCCAACCTGTGCTCTCTGTAACAGTCCTTCTGCACTGCAGTCTCCCACCTCTTCTCTCTGTAACAATCATTCAGCAGCCCAGTCTCCACCTCTACTCTCTTCAACGATTCTTCTGCAACTCAGTCTCCAACTTCTTCTCTCTTCAACGATCCTTCTGCACCCCAGACTCCAACTCTGTACTCTGTAACTGTTTTTCTGCACCTCAATCTCCAACCTCTTCTCTCTGCAGTCGTTCTTCTGCACCCCTGTCTCTAACCTCTGCTCTCTGCAAGGATCCTTATGCACCCCAGTCTACAACATCTGTGCTCTGCAATAGTCCTTCTGCACCCCTGTCTCCAACTTCTCCTCTCCTGAACACTCCTTCTGCACCCCAGTCTCCAACCTCTGTTCTGTGTAAGGTCCTTCTGCACCCAAGTTTCCAAACTCTGCTCTCTGTAACATTCTTCTCCAACCCAGTCTACAACCTCTGCTTTCCTCAACGGTCCTGCTGCAACCCAGTCTACAACATCTGTTCTTGGCAACACTCCTTCTACTTTCCAGTATCAAAACTCTGCTCTCTGTAACATCCTTCTGTACCATAGTCTCCAACCTCTGCTTTCTCTAACGGTCCTTCTGCACCCCAGTCTCAAACCTCTACTTTCTGTATAAGTCCTTCTGAACAACGGATTCCTACCTCTGCTTTCTGTAACAGTCCTTCTGCACCTTTGTCTCCAACCTCTGAACTCTGCAACCTTACTTCTGCACCCAATTCTCTAACCTCTGCTCTCTGTAACAGTACTTCTGTACTACAGTCTCCAACCTCTGCTCTCTGGAACGGTTTTTCTGCATCCCAGTCTCAACCTCTGCTTTCTGTATCAGTAATTCTGCACCACAGTCTCCAAACTTTGCTCTCTGTAACATTCTTTCTGCACCTCAGTCTCCAACCTCTGCTCTCTGTGACAGTTTTTCTGCACCCCAATCTCCAAACTCTGCTCTCAGCAACAGTTCTTCTGAACCCCAGTCTCCAACATCTGCACTCTGAAACAGTTCTTCTATAAACCATTCTCTAACCTCTGCTCTCTGTAACAGTTTTCCATTATGCAAGTCTCCAAACGCTGCTCTCTGCAATGGTCCTTCTGCACCCCAGTCTGCAAGCTCTGCTTTCTGTATCAGTACTTCTGAACCCCAGTCTCCAAACTCTGATCTCTGTAACAGTTATTCTGCACCTCAGTCTCCAAATTCTGCTCTCTTCAACAGTCCTCTGCACCCAAGTCTCCAACACCTGAACCCTGAAACAGTCCTTCTTCACCTCATTCTCCCACCTCTGCAATTTGCAACAGTACTTCTGCACCCCAGTCTCCAACCTCTTCTCTCTGTAACAATCCTTCTGCACCTCTGTCTCCAACTCTGCTCTCTGCAATGGTCCATCTGCACCTCAGTCTCCAACCTCCACTCTCTGTAACAGTCCTTCTGCCCCTCAGTCTTCAACCTCTGCTCTCTGTAAGATCCTTCTGCAACCCAGTCTCCAAACTCTGCCCTCTGTAACACTCGTTCTGCATCCTTTCACCAAACTCTGCTCTCTATAACAGGCTTTCTGCACCGCAGTCTCCATACTCTGTTCTCTGTAACACTCCTTCTGCACCCCAGTCTCTAACCTCTGCTCTCTGTAAAGATCCTTCTGCACCCAAGTCCCCAACCTCTGTAATCTCCAACAGTCATTCTGCACCTCAGTCTGAAAACTCGGTTCTCTGCAATGATCCTTCTGCACCCCAGTCTCCAAACTCTGCTCTCTGTAACAGTCTTGTTCCACCTCAGTCTCCAACCTCTGCTCTCAGTTACATCCTTCTGAAACCCTGTCTCCAAACTCTCCTTTCTGTAACAGTCCTTCTGCATCCCAGTCTACAACCTCTGCTGTCTTCCACAGTCTACTAAACCCCCGTTTCCAACCTCTGCTCTCTGCAACGGTCCTTCTGCACCCCAGTATCCAACTTCTTTTGTCTTTAACAATCTTTCTGCACTCAGTTTCCAAACTCTGACCTCTGCAATGGTCCTATTGCACCCCAGTCTCTAACCTCTTTTGTCTGCAACGATCCTTCTGCACCCCAGTCTCGAACATCTGCTCTCTGCAACAGTCCTTGTGTACATCAGTCTGAAAACTCTGATCTCTGCAAGGATCCTTGTGCACCACAGTCTCTAAACTCTGCTTTCTGTAACAGTCCTTCTGCAACTCAGTCTCCAACCTCTGCTCTCTTTTACAGTCCTTCTTCACCCCACTCTCCAACCTCTGCTCTCTGTAACAATTCTTCTGCACCTCAGTCTCCAACATCTGCTCTCTGCAATGGTCCTTCTGCACCCCATTTTCCAACCTCTGTTGTCTGCAAGAGTCCTTCAGCATGTAAGTCTCCAACCTCTGCTCCCTGCAAAAATCCTTCTGCACCCCAGTTTCCAACCATTGATCTCGGTAACATTTCTTCTGCACCTCAGTCTCCAACCTCTGCTCTATGTTAGATACTTCTGCACACAGTCTCCAATCTCTGCTCTCTGTAACAGTCCTTCTGCACCCCAGTTTCAAACCTCTGCTCTGTGCAACAGTTCCTCTGCACCCCAATCTTCAATCTCTGCTCTCTGTAAGATTCTTCTGCACCCCAATCTCCAAACTCTGATCACTGTAACAGTCTTTTTCACCCCAGTCTCAAACCTCTGCTCCCTGCAACAATTTCTCTGCACCCCAGTCTCCAAATTCTGCTCTCTGCAACAGTTTTTCTGCATCCCATTCTTTAACATCTACTCTCTAAAACAGTCCTACTGCATCCCATTCTCCCACCTCTGCACTCTGCAACAGTCCTTCTGTACCCTGGTCTCCAAACTCTGCTCTTTGTAACAGTCCTTGTGTACTGCAGTCTCCAACCACTGCTCTCTGTAAGTTTCATTCTCGACCCATGTCTCCAACCTATGCTTTCTGTATCAGTCCTTCTGCACCCCAGTCTCCAACCTCTGCTCTCTGTAACAGTCCTTCTGCACCTCAGTATTTAATATCTGCTCTCTGTAACAGTCCTTCTGCACCCCAGTCTCCAAACTCTTCTCTCTGCAGCAGTCCTTCTACACTCTAGTCTTCAACCTCTGCTCTGTGTAACAGTCCTTCTGCAACCCATTTTTCAATCTCTGCTCTCTGCAACGATCCTTCTGCATCCCAGTCTCCAACATGTGCTGTCTGCAACGATCCTTCTGCATCCCCATCTCCAATATCGACTCTCTGCAACCGTCCTTCTGCACAAGTCTCCAAGCTCTGCTCTCAGCAATAATTCTACTGCACCCCAGTCTCCAACATTTACTCTCTGTAACTATCCTTCTGCACCGCAGTCTCCAAACTCTACTCTACGTAATATTTTTCTGCAACCCAGTCTCCAAACTCTGCTCTCTTTAACAGCCCTTCTGCACCCAGTCTTTAAACTCTGCTCTCTGTAACAGCCTTCTGCACAACAGTCTCCAAACTCTGCTCTCTGTATCAGTCCTTCTGCACCCCAGGATCCAATATCTGCTCTCTGTTACAGTCTTTCTGTATCTCAGTCTCCTAGCTCTGCTCTCTGCCTGATCCTTCTACACCCAAGTCTTCAAACACTGCTCTCTGTAACTGTCGTCCTGCTCCTCAATCACCAACCTCTGCTTTCTGTAATATGCTTCTGCAACCCAGCATCAAAACTCTGCTCTCTATAACAGTCCTTCTGCAACCCAGCCTCAAAATTCTGGTCTCTATAAAAGTTCTTCTGCAACCTAGTCTCCATCTTCTGCTCTCTGTAGCAGGCCTTCTGCACCCCAGTCTCCAAACTCTGCTGTCTGAAACAGTTCTTCTGCACTCCAGTATCCAACCTCTGCTCTCTGTAACGGTCCTTCTGCACCCGAGTCTCCAACCTCTGCTTTCTGCAACATTTTTTCTGCAACCTAGTATCCAACCTGTTCTCTCAGTAACAGTCCTTCTGCACCCCAGTCTCCCACCTCTAGTCTCTGTAACGATCCTTCTTCAGCCCAGTCTCCACCTCTGCTCTCTGCAACCATTCTTCTGCAACTCAGTCTCAAACTTCTGTTCTCTTCAACGATCCTTCTGCACCTCACTCTCCAACCTCTTCTCTTTGTAACAGTTGTTCTCCACCTAAGCCTCCAACCTCTGCTCTCTGCAACCGTACTTCTGCACCCCAGTCTTCAACCTCTGCTCTCTGCAACTATCCTTCTGCACCCCAGGCTCCAACGTCTCCTCTCTTTAACACTCTTTCTGCACCCCAGTCTCCAACCTCTCTTCTCTGTAACTGCTTCTGCACCCCAGTTTCCAAACTCTGCTCTCTGTAAAATTCCTTCTCCAACCCAGTCTCCAACCTCTTATTTCTTCAACGGTCCTGCTGCAACCCAGTCTCCAAACTCTGTTCTTGGAAATAGTCCTTCTGCTCCCCAATTTCCAATCTCTGCTCTCTGTAACAGTCCTTCAGTACCACAGTCTCCAACTTCTGCACTCTGTAATAATCTTTCTGCACCCTAGTCTCCAACGTCTGATTTCTGTATCAGTCCTTCTGCACCACAGTCTTCTAACTCTGCTCTCTGTTACAGTCCTTCTGCACCTCAGTCTCCAAACTCTGCTTTATGTAAGATCCTTCTGCAACCAAGTCTCCAAACTCTGCTCTCCATAACAGTCCTTCTGAACACCAGTGTCCAACCTCTGCTCTCTGCAACGATCCTTTTTCACCACACTCTCCAACCTCTGCTCTCTGCAACAGCCATTCTGCACCCCAGTCTCCAAAATCGGCTCTCTGCAACAGTCCTTCTGCACCTCAGTCTGAAATCTCTTTTCTCTGCAACGACCGCCCTGCAACCCAGTCTCAGTCCTCTGCTCTCTGTAACAGTCCTTCTGAACCTCAGTCTCCTACCTCTGCTCTCTGTAAGATACTTCTGCAAAAATGTCTCCAAAATACGCTCTCTGTAACAGGACTTCTGCAACCCAGTCTCCAACCTCTGCTCTCTGTAACAGGCCTTCTGCACCCCAGACTCCAACCTCTTCTCTCTGCAACAGTCTTTCTAAACACCAGTCTTTAAACTCTGCTCTCTGCAACAGTCCTTCTGCACCCCAGTCTTCAACTTCTGTTCTCTGTAATAATCCTTCTGCACCTCAGTTCCCAAACTCTGACCTCTGCAATGGTTTTTCAGCACCCCAGTCTCTAACCTCTGCTCTCTGCAACGATCCTTTTGCACCCTTGTCTCCAACCTCTGCTCTCTGCAAATGTCTTTTGAACCCCAGTCTCCAACATCTGCTCTCTGCAACAGTCCTTCTGCAGCTCAGTCTGAAAACTCATCTCTCTGCAATGATACTTGTGCACCCCAGTCTCCAAACTCTGCTTTCTGTTACAGTCCTTCTGCACCTCAGTCTCCAACTTCTTCTCTCTGCAACAGTTCTTCTGCACCCCAGTCTTTAACATCTACTCTCTGAAACAGTCCTTCTACACCCCTGTCCAAATGCAGAAGAATGAGACATGAACTATCGCTCACCCTGATAAAAATCAACTCAAAATGCATTAAAGACCATGGCACTAGACCAGAAATTATGCAATTTTTTAGGAAAAAACAAAGTCAGTACTCCAATACTCTCCTACATGCAGAGGCAATGACTTTCTCAATAGGATGCCAAAGCTCAGGAGATAACACCAAATGTTTGCTAATAGGATGGCATCAAATTATGAAGGTTCTGCACAGCAAAGGAGAAAATTAGAATATGAATAGAGAACCTATGGAAAGGGAGAAAATCTTTATGAGGTGCTCTTCTAAAAGAGGATGAATATTCAGAATATTAATAAAGGACTAAAAAAACTTAACATCAAACCCACAATTATTAAATAACCCTATTATCAAATAACCCAATTACCAAATGGGAAACTAAATGACCTAAACAGACACGTCTTAGAAGAAAATATGTGAGTGGCCAACAAATATATGAAAATACTTGCAAGTCAAGACTACCCTGAGATTTCATCTCACTTCAGTGACAAAGGCAACCACCAAGAATACAAACAGAAACCAGTGTGACAAGGAGACAATTGGAGAGAAAGGAGCACTCTCACCCTGTTGGTGGGCATGTAAATCAGCACAACCACCACGGAAATCATGATGGAGGCTCCTCAGGAGTAGCCATGGACCACCCTGCGACCCAGCTCTACCTCTGCTTGGTATTTATCACAGCGGATCGAAGTCATCATACTATAATGACACATACATGCCCATGAACAAGCCGAGGTGATATCAGTGGACGAATGGATAAAGAACATCTGGTATATGCACACTGGAATTTCATTCAGCCATAAAGAAGAACCAAAATTATATCATGATGGAAGATGGATGGATCTTTAGAACATTAAGGGAAATAAGCAACTCAGAAAGTTAAGGGCTGTATGTTTTTCCTCTGTTAAAGCTAGAGGGGGAAATGGAAGGAAAGTTGGGAAGGGAGTCTCATCATGAAAGTTGAAGGAAGATCAGTAGAGTCAAGGCACCAGGGTAGGAGGTGAGAAAAAGAAAATATTGGAATGATATTGGCCAAAGTTCACGATTATTTTGTGTGCATGTTCAAATATGTGTCAGCAAATCCCACCATTATAGACCACTACAATGCATCGATGAAGTGTGAAAAGAAGAGTTTCACATTACATGGGAATGGCACTATTCTAGGAGGGTGCCTATTTTTTCCCATCTATAAATACCATGATCATTTACCACTGTCAAAAATCTCTACAGATTCAAATGTTCTGATCACTGCTCATCCACATGGCCTCTTCTACTTCAGGGTCCGCTTATTCTCACTGAAATCAGGGAGCCCATTTCAACAATGCCATCTGTTAATGTCTTTTCAGGCTGCCAAGGACAGCGGCTGCGGGTTTCACAAGGATCTGGTGCTGCCTTCTGAATGCATATCCAGGAGGCCTTGGGGAAGGCTGGTGCTTCAGGCCCTCCTCCAGATCCAGCTGTGAGGACAGCGAAGGGGTCACATAACACGCCATCCAACACCTTATTTATTTCTGATTACCATCCTCTCCATTATTCCAGGATCATATTGGTCATTGAACTTAAGCAAACACTGAGGCCAGATTTCAGTCCATCAACCAAAGAGAGTCTAATAGCCACTCCCCATTGCTCAGGAAAATCCTTGGCCCTAACATTTATTGTGATTACGTTCCTGTGACTGCATTCAAAATGATCCAGCAATATGTCCTGACTTTTTTAGTCTAGAAGACTCAAACAAATTCTCTTATATATTCTTAAGGCTCCTATTAACAAAATACAGTAAAATATTTACCTTTTATTTTGGTGTGACCCTTATACTCTCCTGGGCTATATTTTATACTCTTACCTGAGGCGTTCTAGGATCAGACCCCAATTAAGAGTCTGGTGACAATGTGGGATGATGGATGAGCATCTTAAAGACAATTGGGCTGGGGATGTGGCTCAAGCAGTAGTGCACTTGCCTGGCACGCGTATGGCCCCGGGTTCGATCCTCAGCACCACATACCAAAAAAGATGTTGTGTCCGCCGAGAACTAGAAAATTAATAGTAAAAATTCTCTCTCTCTCTCTCTCTCTCTCTCTCTCTCTCTCTCTCTCTCTCTCTCTCTCTCTCCTCTCCTCTCCTCTCCTCTCCTCTCCTCTCCTCTCTCACTCTCTCTTAAAAAAAAAGACAACTGCCCAGGTAGAGTCACCATAGGGTCTTCAATTTAGGGAAAGCTATTCTCCTTGGGGGAGGAGGGGCTGCTTCTGACAGCAAAGAGTGTTAATGGAGATTTCAGGTTTCAAGGCTCTGAGATATGTCTAATTCCACTGGTATTTTGCTATTCTAATTAACAGGGTCTCAATCATTCCCCCATTAATGTCCTAATTGACATAAGAGAGACCTGGAGAAATTGTGGATTTATAATTTTCTTTGTACTTCTGCAATTTGGAGAATCGGATGTTTTATTCTGATATTAACCTTTATCAGTTTCCAGAGAGAAAATATTTCTTATGATCTGAACATGACTTGAAAGAGGAATATAATGCTTGAACCTATCATTTTCTTTCTGTAAGTCTCCCACTCCAGTCAGTAACAGCAGTCTGTAGTCATGTTGTAATGTTCATTCCCACCCTAAAGGTCGATGGTGTTATTCCAAAGCTCAGTTTTCCATAGACATTGGATTTCAGACCATGATAACTTAAAGTCTCTGTTGGGTCATTTCACACTAGGAATTATGAGGTCTCCTTTCCCATGGGCTGTGACATCATCAACATATTCAATTCCCTCAGGTCAGACATCTAACCTACCTCCTCAGATCTGTTATCTAGAACCATCTCTGATGTAAACCACTATTGTGGTCAGTGCCACCGTGGTCAGGTAGAGATGAAGAATGACTCTTGATGTCTTAGGGTAAAGGAGGTTGACACAGAAAAAAGTTATAAAATGGAAGGGAGATCTGGAAGAAAAAAGGAAAAAAGGGCAGGTGACACCACCCCATATATGAAAACCCTAACTTCCCTGGAAAGAGACGCTCTACTGTGACCCACATTCATGTACAGCTGTCTAAAAGCCTGCACACACAGCTCCTGGAACCCAGGAGATTAGCTCCTGCCTCAAGAGGGCTGGTTTGCTGCTGCTGCTATGGGATCCAACAGAACCTGCTTTCTTCTTTTCCTTTCTTTCTCTCTGCCTAGTGTTTGGCTGATCTTGACAGAACCTCCTAAAATGGAGGCCTGCAGGCAGTGGAGTGTGGGAAATGAGGTTCTCGTACTTTCTGTCCCTCTGGTGTGGGGAGAACACAGAAGGACAGAGATGGTGCTGAACACGCACACAAGGTGTCCGACACACTTGAACCTGAAAGTGCGAAAAGGATGTTTGTGAAAAGAGAGGAGAGAAAGGAGTCTCAGTGATTTTAAAAGCGGGAGTTGGAGTTGAAGCTCCAGATACAGACTCTCTAACCAGGTGCCTACAAGTCCCTGGGAGGCATCTATTTTCAGATGACTGTATACTCCAGTTTTAAAATTGGTCAAGACTTTGATTGTGCAAAGGGATGCACACCCTCCAGCCAGCTTCCTCAGGGCACTCTGGACCTTGTTGCTCCTCAGGCTGTGAATGACGGGGCGCAACAGGGGGCTCACCACACAGAAGAGCACCGAGACCAGGGTGTCCATGTCCAGCCTTCTCTGGGCCTGTCATAGTGGAAGTTGGCTGTTCCATAGAAGACCACCACGACAGTGAGGGGGACGCAAAGGTGGAGAAGGCCTTCCTCCTGCCCTGGGCAGAGGAAATCCCCAGGATGGCCACCATGATGAGTGCATAGGAGAATGCAGTGAAGAGGCAGGGGCTCAGGACCATGGTGGCACTGACCACGTGGAGCGCAGACTCGTTGACAGAGGTGTCTGAGCAGGAGAGCTTCATGAGCAATGGGGTGTCACAGCGAAAGTGGAGGAACTGGTGGGGACCACACAGAGTGAGCGTGATGGCCAGCACCGTGTGTGTGACCAAGTTCACCAGCCCACACAACCAGGACCCAGTCACCAGGCCAACACAGACCTTCACACTCTTGATTACTGGGTACTGAGGAGGACGGCAGGTGGCCACACAGCAGTCATACTGGCCACACAGACAGTAAGACGCCTTCTGTGCCAGCACTTGTCACCAAGAAAAAGAAAGCGAGCCCTCATAAGAAAAGGCCTTCCTCTCCCAGAAGAAGTTCACCAGAAGTACTGGGAGGGTGGTGGATGTGTAGCAGACGTCCAAAAGCTCAAATTGCTTAGGAAAAAGTACATTGGAGTGTGGATAGCAGGACTGACCCTGGTGGCCACTATCATGAGCATGTTCCCAAGGAGAGTGGTCAGGTAAATGACCAGAAAGTGAAGAAAGAACCAGCCCTGTAGGTTGCAGTGGTTGGAAAATCCCAAAAAGATGAATTCAGTGACACATGGTTGATTGCTCATTTCCAATGGTATCATAATTACAAAACAGAGAAAAAGAGACCATGACGAGAATGGACTGAGAGCACCCCAAACAGGCTTGTTAATCTGCAGCAACATGGCAAATAATATCGAATGCAAAGCAGCCTGGAGACTGATAACCTGTGGGACTGGTCTCATCGAATCAGACCCATGGAGCCGCACACATTTGCAGGGGTGATGGTGGGTGGGAGTAACCAGAGAATTGCTAGAATCCAACAGAAAGCCATTGGACCTCATCATGGTGTGAAGTCATTTCTCACTGTCTCAGTAATCTATGTCTCCTGTTGTCCTTTTTTGTAAACATAGGATTTTTGGACAAGTTCATTTTCATTGTAAATGTTAAGAAAAAAATTTACAAAGCAGAGTCATCATCTGCAGAAGCAGTCGGTGTTGCCTTCAGTGTTTTCCAATGTAGAGTTTTTCTCATTTTACATCAATCTTGATCTCTGTGTTCGGAAAGGCAGAAGTTAACTACTCCTGTACAATGCTGAAATTATCAGGGCCAGAGCAAAATAGAGAAAAGAAGTTGATGAAGTGGGGTTGGACTGGCTATCTTAAGTATACAGGGAAGATCAGTGGAGTAGAAGGAGAATGAGAGGGCAGAGACGTTTGGCAAGGGAGGAAATCTGAAAAGTCTTTACTCAGATCATGTTATGTGAACATGGAAGTCTAAAACAGGGGACTGCACCTGTATGTATATGTAGAAAGCACCAGTTAGAAATTAACAGATAAATGACCCAAAGAAAGATCAGTAGAGAAAGGAGAATGGGGGCGGGAATGGGAGGGAGATGGGGGGTGGGGACTGAATGGAGTAAATCAGATTCCATGCATGTAGGATCTATTCCAAATCAACCCAACTTCTATGTATAACTATTATGCTCTAATAAAAAAAAATTAAGAAGATGACATGATCCTATCAGCAAAGAGTGAGATTTGAATTCTTCTTGACCTATTTGTATACCTTTAATTTCTTTCTTTTGTCCAATGGCTCTTGCAATTTCAAGGATGAAGTTGAATAGAAGTGGTGAAAGAGGGGGCACCCTGTCTGCTTCCAGTTTTTAGAGTGAATGCTTTCAAACTTTCTCCACTTAGAATGATGCTGCCTTGGGTTTAGCATAGATAGCTTTTACAATGCTTTTACAAAGTTCCTTCTGTCCCTAGTGTTTCTACTGTTTTGACAGGTAGGGGTGCTATATTTTGTTAAGTGCTTTTTCTGCATCTATTGAGATGATCAATAAACTTACATCTCTCTTAAATAAACTTAATCTCTCCCCTTTGGCTAAACATTCAGATCATCTCCAGTCCTATAAATATTTTAATAAACATTTTCCTACATAAACATATGTGACCATTTCAAATTATCTCTTTAGATTAAAATTTAAATCTGACATAAAAGAGTTTGTTGTGCAGTTTCTATTTAAAACTAGCTCATGGGAGACATTATATTAAGTGAAATACGCCAGACACATAAAGAGAAATAGCAGTTTTTCACTTCTTTGTGGAAGCTAAAAAGTTGATCTCAGAGAAGCAGGGAGTAGAGCAGTGGTTATTGGATCCTGGGAGAGAATCACAAAAATCATTGTGAGTCTGATTTCTCAAAGACGCATGTGAAGGACTGCCTTAAACATGCCCTCTGAGTGTGCCCTTTACAAAAAAAATAAGAGTGGACTTCTAACAAGGTCCTCAGAAAATCTCTCTTTTCTCCTCAGTGGGCAGCAGGAGGTCCATGGGTCTGGCTGCCTAGGAGCTAGCTGTGGTGTGCAAATGGGCAGGACCAGGATTGCTAGAGAATCTCAATAATCACTAGTAGACTACAGTCTAGGTGAGGGCAGGCTGGAAACAGGCCATCCAGAAGGAAATGACTTGAGCTCTGAAAATGACAGAATCTGTGGATTTAGGAAACGGTTGTGGGTCCAATCCACTCATAACACCTACTCCCTGGGTCAGTTTACGGTTGCCACAGTTACCACAGGCCTGACCAGAACAACCCAGAAAGGGAGATGCACTCTGGCCTCCTGGCTTGGAGGTTAGGTCTGGGGCCAGCTGACCCATTGCTGCCGGCCTGAGATGAGGTGGGACACCGAGGTGGAAGGGAACAAGGGGGGAAGCGTCCCTAGCTCATGGCAGCCAGAAGGTTGGGTCTGGGGAGGGGACAGGAGGAGACAGTTCGCAGTGGATAAGATGTGATTCCCCAGGGTATGTCCCCAGCCACACTCCACCTGCCCACACTCCTCTCAGTACAGTTTGCCTTTCAGATAAGTAAACCACAAAATGGATGGATCCACAGATTAGGTTACAAGTCTCACAGTCTAATCATTTCACCTCTTAACACTGCTACTGTGGCTGACCCTGAGCTTTTTGTGGGGGGATACCTTATTTCTAAGCCATAATAGTCTCTACAGTCCATGTGCTTTTGTTAGAATACCTTCATGTAGTCAGGGAGAGTAATCGGGTGCCAAAACAAGATTAAAAGGAAATATCTGGTAACTGAAGATGTGACATTTGGAGCTTGGGGAAAAGCTCTGAAGAGGAGCCCTGGGTGGAGCACTTTAAAGTCCTGGTGACGAGGACACAAGAGTGCATCTGGTCTGTGGGGTAGCTGAGTGGCAGTGGGATCACTCATTAAAACATAAAAAAAAAAATAGAAGGAGCGTGTCTGGGGAGAGGAAAGGAGGAAAGGAGGTTGGGTCTGAAGTCTGGGTACCTGCGAAGTCTCCCCAATGAGATTCCAGAAGGCAGCGGGATAGGTTCACAAAAGATAGCCCTGGGATTCATTGCTTAGAGTGACTGTGGAATCACAGGTGCTCACAAAGCCAAAAGAGAGCAGGGTGAGGAGAGAGGGCCTGATGGACTGTGCAGAATAGAAGGTGTCCAGAAGGAGGCTCACCAGCTATCATCAATCATTCTGCACCACAGTGTCAAAGCTCTGCTCTCTGTACCAGGCCTTCTGCACCCCAGTATAAAACCTCTGCTCCCTATAACAGTTCTTCTGCACCCCAGTCTAAAACCTCTGCTCTCTGCAACGATCCTTCTCCACCCCAGTCTCCAAGTTCTGCTCTCTGAAACACTCTTTCTGCACCCCAGTCTCGAACATCTGCTCTCTGCAACAGTCCTTCTGAATCTGAGTCTGAAAACTCTGCTCTCTGCAACAATCATTCTGCACGCCAATCTCCAACCTCTGCTCTCTGTAACAGTCCTTCTAAACCTCAGTCTCCAAAATCTGCTGTCTATAATATCCTTCTGCACACCAGTCTTCAAACTAAGATATCTGTAACAGGCCTTATGCACCCCAGTCTCCAACCTCTGCTCTCTGCAAGAAAACTTTTGAACCCCAGTCTCCAAGTTCTGCTCTCTGAAAGAGTCCTTCTGCACCCCACTCTCGAACTTCTGCTCTCTACAACATTCTTTCTGCACCTAAGTCTGAAAACTCTGCTCTCTGCAACAATCATTAAGCAACCCAGTCTCCAACCTCTGCTCTGTGTAACAGTTCTTCTCCACCTCAGTCTCCAAACTCTGCTCTCTATAATATCGTTCTGCACACCAGTCTCCTAACTGTGATATCTGTAACAGGCCTTCTGCACCCCAGTGTCCAACCTCTGCTACCGGCAAGAATCCTTCTGCACTCCAGTCTCCAAGTTCTGCTCTCTGAAAGAGTTATTCAGCACCCCACTCTCGAACATCTGCTCTCTGCAACATTCCTTCTGCACCTAAGTCTGAAAACTCTGCTCTCTGACACAATCATTCTGCAACCAAGTCTCCAAACTCTGCGCTCAGTAACAGTCCTTCTGCAACTCAGTCTCCAATCTCTGCTCTCTATAATATCCTTCTGCACACCAGTGTACAAACTGTGATATCTGTAACAGTCCTTCTGCACCCCAGTCTCCAACCTCTGCTCTCTGTAACAAGCCTTCAGCACCCCAGTCTCCAACCTCTGCTCTCTGTTACACGCGTTCTTCACCCCAGTCTCCAAACTCTTCACTCTGAAACGATCATTCTGCACCTCAGTCTCAAACCTCTGCTCTCTGCAAAAGTCCTTCTGCACCTCAGTCTCCAAACTCTGCTCTCTGTAAGATCCTTCTGCACCCCAGTCTCCAAACTCTGCTGTCTGTAACAGTCCTTCTGCACCTCAGTATCCAACGTCTGCTCTCTGTAACAAAACTTTTGCACCCCAGTCTCCAACCTCTGCTCTCTGTAACAGTCCTTCTATACCTCAGTCTCCAAACTCTGCTCTCTGTAACGATCCTTCCGTACCCCAGTCTCCAAACTCTGCTTTGCGTATCAGTCGTTCTGCAACCCAGTCTTCAAACTCTGCGATCTGTAACAGTCCTTCTGCACGTCAGTCTCCAACCTCTGCTCTCTGTAACAGTCCTTGTGCACCCCAGTCACAAATCTATGCCCTCTGCAACATTTCTTTTGCACCCCAGTATCCAACCTATGCTCTCTGTAACTGTCCTTCTGGACCCCAGTCTCCAAACTCTGCTCTCTTTAAGATCCTTCTTCACCTCAGTATCCAACCTCTGCTCTCTGCAACGATACTTCTGCACCCCAGTCTTCAAAATCTGCTCTCTGTAACAGTCCTTCTGCACCTCAGTCTCTAACCTCTGCTCTTTGGAAAAATATTTTTGCAACTCAATTTCCAACCTCTTCTCTCTGTAACAGTCCTTCTGCAATTCAGTATCCAACCTCTGCTCTCTGTAATGATCCTTCTGCACCTCAGTCTTCAACCAATGGTCTCTTTAACAGGCCTTCTGCACTGCAGTCTCCAACCTCTGCTCTCTGTAACAGTTCTTCTGCAACCCAGTCTTCAAGCTCTACTCTCAAGTCCTGCTGCACCCGAATCAAAACTCTGCACTCTGTAAAAATCCTTCTGAACCCCAGTCTCAAAACTCTGCTCTATTTAACAGTTCTTCTGAACCAGAATCTCCAAACTCTGCTCTCTGTAACACTCCTTATGCAACCCAGTCTCCATCCTCTGCTCTTTTTAAGAATCCTTCTGCACCCCAGTCTTCAACCTCTGCTCTCTGTAAAAGTCCTTCTGCACCTCCAAACTCTGCTCTCTCTAACGATTCTTCTGCACCTCAGTCTCCACCCTCTGCTCTCTGCAATGGTCCTTCTGCACCCCAGTCTCCAAACTCTGCTCTTTGTAACAGTCCTTCTGTACCGCAGTCTCCAACGTCTTCTCTCTGTAATGGTCCTTCTGCACCCCAATTGCCAAACTCTTCTTTCTATAATAGTGCTTCTGCACCTCAGACTTCAACTTATGCTCTCTGTAACAGTTCATCTGAACCTCAGTCTGAAACCTCTGCTCTCTGCAACGATCCTTCTGTACCCCAGTCTATGAACTGTGCAATCTGTGACAGTCCTTTTGAACGCCAGTTTACAACCACTGCTCACTTTAAAACGCCTTCTGCACTCCAGTTTCTAAACTCTGCTCTCTGTAACAGGCATTCTGCACTCCATTCTCCAACCTCTTCTCTCTGCAACGATCTTTCTGCACCTCAGTTTCCAACCTCTACTCTCTGCAACAGTTATTCTGCACCCCAGTCTCCAAACCCTGCTCTCTGTAAGATTCTTCTGCACCTCAGTCTCCAACCTCTGCTCTCTGTATAAGTCCATATGCACCCCAGTATCCAACCTCTGCTTTTTGTAACAATCTTAGGCACCTAAATCTCCAACTTCAGCTCTCTGCATTGGTCCTTCTGTACCCCAGTCTCCAACCTCTGCTCTCTGTAACATCCTTCTGCACCACAGTCTCCAAAGTCTGCTCTCTGCAACAGTCGTTCTAAGCTTCAGTCTGAAACCTCTGCTGTCTGCAACAATCCTTCTAAACCCCAGTCTCCAAACTGTGCTATCTGTAAAAATCCTTCTGCACCCCAGTCTCCAAAATATGCTCTCTGTAACAGTCTTTCTCCACCTCAATCTACAACCTCTGCTCTCTGTAACTGTCCTTCTGCAACCTAGTCTCCAACCTCTGCTCTCTGCAAAAGTCATTCTGCTCCCCAGTCTCCAAACTCTACTCTCTGTAAGATCCTTCTGCACCACAGTCTTTAACCTCTTCTCTCTGTATCAGTCCTTCTGCACCCAGGTCTCCAAACTCTGCTCTCTGCAATATTTCTTTTGCACCCGAGTCTCCAACCTGTGCTCTCTGCAATGATCCTTCTGCACCCCAGTCTTCAACCTCTGGTCTCTGTAAAAGTCTTTATGCAGCTCAGTCTTCAACCTATGTTCTCTGTAAGATACTTCTGCACACCAGTCTACAACATCTACTCTCTGCAATGATCCTTTAGAAGCCCAGTCTCCAACCTCTGCTCCCTGTAACAGTCCTTCTGTACAGCAGTTTTAAAACTCTGCTCTCTGTAACGGTCCTTCTACACCCCAGTCTCCAAACTCTACTTCCTGTATTAGTCTTTCTGCACCCCAGTCTCAAAACTCTGCTCTCTGTAACAGTTCTTCTGCACCTCAGTCTCCAAACTCTGCACTCTGCTACAGTCCTCTGCACCCCAGTCTCCACCATTTGCTCTCGGTAACAGTTCTTCTGCACACCAATCTCCAAACTCTGCTCTCTGTAACAATCCTTCTGCACTCCAGTCTCCACCCTGTGATCTCTGTAACAATTCGTCTGGACATCAGTCTCCAACCTCTGTTCTGTAAAACGTTCCTTCTGCTCCTCAGTCTGCAAACACTACTCTCTGTAGAAGTCCTTCTGCACCTCAGTCTCCAAACTCTTCTCTCTGTAAGATCTATCTGCAACCACTTCTCCAAACTCTGCTCTCTGTAACAGTCCTTCTGCACCCCAGTCTTATAACTCTGCTCTCTTTAATAGGCCTTCTGCTCCCAAGTCTCCAACCTCTGCTCTCTGCAGCGATCCTTCTGCACCCCAGGATCCAACATCTGCTCTCTGCAACAGTACTTCTGCACCTCAGTCTGAAAACGCTGCTCTCTGCAACAATCCTTCTGCACCCCAGTCTTAAACCTCTGCTCTTGTAACACTTCTTCTGCACCTCTGTCTCCAAAATGATCTCTGTAAGATCTTTCTGCATCCCAGTCTCGAAACTGTGCTATCTGTAACAGTCCTTCTGCACCCCAGTCTCCAACCTCTGCTCTCTGCAAAAGTCCTTCTGCACCCCAGTCTCCAACCTCTACTCTCTGTAAGATCCTTCTGAACCACAGTCTTTAACCTCTTCTCTCTGTATCAGTCCTTCTGCACCCAGGTCTCCAAACTCTGCTCTCTGCAATATTTCTTTTGCACCAGAGTCTCCAACCTGTGCTCTCTGTAACAGTCCTTCTGCACTCCAGATTCCAACATCTGCTCTCTGCAATGATTCTTCTTTTACCCAGTCTCCAAACTCTGCTCTATGTAAAAGTTCTTTTGTATCACACTCTCCAACCTCTTCTCTTTGTAACGGTCCATCTGCTTCCCAGTTGCCAACCTCTGCTTTCTGTAACAGTCCTTCTGCACCCCAGTCTCCAAACTCTTCTCTCTTCAACGATCCTTCTGCACCTCAGTCTTCTACCTCTGCTCTCTGTAAAAGTCCTTCTGTACCTCAGTCTCCATTCTTTGCTCTCTGTAATGTTCCTTCTGAACCCCAGTATCTAATCTCTGCTCTCTTTAACAATCCGTCTGCACCTATGTGTCCAATGTCTGCTCTCTGTAACAGTCCTTCTGCGCCCCAGTCTGCAAACTCTGCTCTCTGTAACACTCCTTCTATACCGCAGTCTCCAAACTCTACTCGCTATAACGGTCCTTCTGCACCCCAATTGCCAACCTCGGCTTTCTGAAACAGTTCTTCTGAACCTCAGACTCCAACCTCTGCTCTCTGTAACACACCTTCTAAGCTTCAGTCTGAAACCTCTGCTGTCTGCAACAATCCTTCTAAACCCCAGTCTCTAAACTGTGCTATCTGTAAAAATTTTTCTGCACCCCAGTCTCCAAAATCTGCTCTCTGTAACAGGTCTTCTGCAACTCAGTAACCAATGTCTGGTCTGTAACAGGCCTTCTGCAGCTCAATCTCCAACCTATTTTCTCTGCAAAAGTCCTTCTGCACCCCAGTCTCCAAACTTTGCTCTCTATAAGATCCTTCTGCACCCCGTTTTCCAAACTTTGCTCTCTGTAACAGTCATTCTGCACCTCAGTCTCCAACCACATCCCTCTGCAACGGCCCTTCTGCCCCCCAGTATCCAAACTCTGTTCTCTGCAGCAGTCATTCTGCACCCCAGTCTCAAAACTCTGCTCTCTGCTACAGTCCTTCTGCACCCCAGTTTCCAAGTTCTGCTGTCTGAAACATTTCCTCTGCACCCCAGTCTCCAACCAGTGCTCTCTATAACAGTCCTTCTACACTTCAGTCTCCAACCTCTCTTATCTGTACCAATTCTTCTTCACCTCAGTCTCTAATCTCTGCTCTCTTTAACAGTCTTTCTGCACCTCAGTCTCCAATCTCTACTCTCTGCAACAGTCCTTCTGCACCCCAGTCTCCAACCTTTGCTCTCTGTAACAGTTCTTCTACACCACAATCTTGAACCTCTGCTCTCTGTAACGATCCTTCTGCACCTCAGTCTGCAAAGTCTACTCTCTGTAACAGTCCTTCTGCACCGTAGTCTCCAACATCTGCTCTCTACAACGGTCCTTCTGCACCAAAGTCTCCAAACTCTGCTCTCTCTAACAGTCCTTCTGTAGCGCAGTCTCCAAACTCTTCTCTCTATAACTGTTCTTCTGCACCCCTATTGCCCACCTCTGCTTTCTGTAACAGTCCTTCTGCACCTCAGATTCCAACCTCTGCTCCCTGTAACAGTCCTTCTAAGCCTCAGTCTGAAACCTCTGCTCTCTGCAACTATCCTTCTGCACACCAGACGCCAAAATGTGCATTCTGTAACAATCGTTCTGCACCCCTGTCTCCAACCTCTGCTCTCTGTAACAGGTCTTCTGCACCCCAGTCTCCAAACTCTGCTCTCTGTAAGAGGCCTTCTGCACCCCAGTCTCCAAATTCTTCTCTCTGCAACGATCCTTCTGCACCTCACTCTATAACCTCTGTTCTCTCAACAATCCTTCTGCACCACAGTTTCCAACCTCTGAACTCTGTAACAGTCCTTCTACACCCCAGTCTCCAACCTCTTTTCGCAGCTACAATACTTCTGCACCCCAGTCTCCAACCTCTGCTCTCTGCAATACTTCTTCTGCACCCAAGTATCTAACCTGTGATTTCTGTAACTGTCCTGCTGCACCCCAGTCTCCAACCTCTGCTCTCTGTAGCGATCCTTCTGCACCTCATTCTCCAACATCTGCTATCTGCAACGATCCTTCTGCACCCCAGTCTCAATCCTCTGCTCTCTGTAAGAATCCTTTTGCACCCGAGTCTCCAACCTCTCCTCTCTATAAATGTCCTTCTGCACTTAAGTCTTCAAGTTCTGCAATCTGTAACAGTCCTTCTGCACCCCAGTCTCAAACCTCTGCACTCAGAAATGATCTTTCTGCACCTTAGTCTCCAACCTCTGCTCTCTTTAATAGTCATTCTGCACCCAGTCTCCAACATCTGCTCTCTGCAAGGATCCTTCTTATCCCCATTCTCCAACCTCTGCTCTCTGCAATGGTCCGTCTACATCCCAGTTAACAGAATATTCTCTCAGTAACAGTCCTTCTGCACCTCAGTCTCCAAACTCTGCTCTCTGAAACAGTCCTTCTGCACCGTTGTCGCCGACTTCTGCTCTCAGTAGCAGTTCTTCTGCACCCCAATCTTTAAACTCTGCTCTCTGTAACACTCCTTCTGCACCCCAGTCTCCACCCTCTACTCTCTGTAAAAGTCCTTGTGCACCTCAGTCTGAAACCTCTGCTCTCCGCAACGATCCTTCTGTACCCCAGTCTATGAACTGTGCAATCTGTGACAGTCTTCTGCACCCGAATCTCCAAAGTCTGCTCTCTGTAACAGGCCTTCTGCACACCAGTCCTCCAACCTGTGCTCTCTGCAACAATCCTTCTGCACCCCAGTCTCCAAACTCTGCTCTCTGTTTCAGTCCTTCTGCACCCCAAGATCCAACATCTGCTCTCTGAAACAGTCCTTCTGCACCTCAGTCTGAAAACACGGCTCTGCAAAAATCCTTCTGCACCCGAGTTTCCAAACTTTTCTGTATGTCACAGTCCTTCTGAACCTCAGTCTACAAAATGCTCTCTGTAAGATCCTTCCGATGCCCAGTCGCGAAATTGTGCTATCTTTAACAGTCCTTCTGCACCCCAGTCTCCAAACTCTGCTCTCTGTAACAGGCGTTCTGCACCCCAGTCTCCAATATATGCTCTCTGTAACAGGCCTTCTGCACCACAGTCTCCAACCTCTTCTTTCTGCAACGATCATTCTTCACCTAAGTCTCCAACATCTGCTCTATGCAACAGTCCTTCTGCACCCCAATCTCCAAACTCTGCTCTCTGTAACAATCCTTCTTCACCTCAGTCTCCAACCTCTGCTCTCTGCAACGGTTCTTTTGCACCCCAGTCTCCACACTCTGTTCTCTGAAACAGTCCTTCTGCACCCCAGTCTCCAATATCTGCTCTCTGCAACAGTCCTTTTGCTTCCCAGTCTCAAACCTCTGCTCTCTGCTACAGTACTTCTGCAACCCAGTCTTCAAAATCTGCTCTCTGTATCAGTCCTTTTGCACCTCAGTCTCCAACCTCTGCTCTCTGTAGCAGTCCTTTTACACTACAGTAAATAAAATCTGCTCTGTGTAACGATACTTCTGCACCTTAGTTTCCAACCTCTGCAATCTGAAACGATTCTTCTGCACCCCAGTCTCCAAACTCTGATCTCTGTATCAGTTTTTCTGCACCACAGTCTCCAAACTTTGCTCTCTGCCCAAAGTCCTTATGCACCCAAGTCTTCAAACTCTGTTGTCTGCAACATTTTCTCTGCACCCCAGTCTCCAACCCATGCTCTCTGTAACAGTCCTTCTGCACCCCAGCCTCCAACATCTTCTCTCTTCAACGATCCTTCTTATATCCAGTCTCCAAACTCTGCTCTCTGTAAAAGTCCTTTTGTATCGCAGTCTCCAACCTCTTCTCTTTGTAACGGTCCATCTGCTCCCCAATTGCCAACCTCTGTTTTCTGTAACAGTCCTTCTGCACCCCAGTCTCCAAACTCTTCTCTCTGCAACGATCTTTCTACACCTCAGTCTCCAAACTCTGCTCTCTCTAAAAGTCCTTCTGCACCTCAGTCTCCATCCTTTGCTCTCTGTAATTGTCCTTCTGCACCCCAATCTCCAGTCTCTGCTCTCTGTAACAATCCTTCTGCACCTCTGTCTCCAACGTCTGCTCTCTCTAACAGTCCTAATGCACCCAAGTCTTTAATATCTGCTCTCGGAAATGGTCCTTGCATCCCAGTCTCCAACCACTTCTCTCTAAAACACTCCTTCTGCACCCCAATTTCCAACATCTGCTCTCTGTAACAGTCCTTCTAAGCCTCAGTTTGAATCTTCTGCTCTCTGCAACAATCTTTGCAAACAACAGTCTCCAAACTGTGCTATCTGTAACAATCCTTCTGCACCCTAGTCTCCAACATCTGCTCTCTGCAAAGGTCCTTCTGCATCTCAGTCTCTAACCCCTGCTCTCTGAAAACGTCTTATTATACCCCAGTATGCAACATCTGCTCTCAGCAACGATCTTTCTGCATCCGAGTCTCCAACATCTGCTCTCTGAAACAGTCTTTCTACACCCCAGTTTCAAACCTCTGCTCTCTGCAACGATCCTTCTGCATCCCAGTCTCCAACGTCTGCTCTCTGTAAGATCCTTCTGCACCCCGTTCTCCAAACTTTGCTCTCTGTAACAGTCATTGTGCACCCCAGGATCCAACATCTGTTCTCTGAAACAGTCCTTCTGCACGTCAGTCTGAAAACTCGGCTCTCATCAAAAATCCTTCTGCACCCGAGTTTCCAAACTTTGCTCTCTGTAACAGTCCCTTCTGAGCCTCAGTCTACAAAATGCTCTCTGTAATATCCTTCTGCAACCAAAGTCACGAAATTGTGCTATCTTTACCAGTCCGTCTGCACCTCAGTCTACAAACTCTGCTCTCTGTAACAGGCCTTCTGCACCCCAGTCTCCAATCTCTGCTCTCTGTAACAGGCCTTCTGGACCCAGTCTCCAACCTCTTCTCTCTGCAAGGATCTCTCTTAACCTCAGTCTCCAACCTCTGCTCTGTGCAACAGTCTTTCTGCACCCCCAGTCTCCAACCTCTGCTCTCTGTAACAATCCTTCTGCACCTGAGTCTCCAACCTCTGCTCTCTGCAACGGTTCTTCTGCACCCCAGTCTCCACACTCTGTTTTCTACAACAGTCCTTCTGCACCCCAGTCTCCAACCTCTGCTCTCTGCAACAGTCATTCTACACCCCAGTCTCCAACCTCTGCTCTCTGCTACAGTACTTCTGCACCCCAGTCTCCAACATCTGCTTTCTGTATCAGTCCTTTTGCACCTCAGTCTCCAACCTCTTCTCTCTACAGCAGTCCTTTTACTCCCCAGTAACCAAAATCTGCTCTGTGTAACGATCCTTCTGAACCTTAGTTTCCAACCTCTGTTCTCTGCAATGATCCTCCTGCACCCCAGTCTCCAAATCTGATCTCTGTATCAGTCCTTCTGCAACACTGTCTCCAAACTCTGCTCTCTGTAACGAACCTTCTGCACCTCATCTCCAAATTCTGCTCTGTGTAAAAGTCCTTCTGCACCTCAGTCTCCAACCTCTGCTCTCTTTAACAGTCTTTCTGCACCACAGTCTCCAACATCTGCTCTCTGCAACAATCTTTCTTCTCCCCAGGCTCCAATCTCTGCTCACAGCAACGGTCCTTATATACCCCAGTTTCCAAACTCTGCTCTCTGTAACACTCCATCTGCACCCCAGTCTCCACCCTCTACTCTATGTAAAAGTCCTTCTGCACCTCCGTCTCCAACCTCTGTTCTCTGTAAGATCCTTCTGCCACACATTCTCCAAATGCTGCTCTCTGTAACAGTCCTTCTGCTCCCCAGTCTCCAAACTCTGCTCTCTTTAAAAGGCCTTGTGCACCCCAGTCTTCAATCTCTGCTCTCTGTAAGTGGCCTTCTGCACCCCAGTCTCCAACTTGTGCTCTCTGCAACGATTCTTCTGTACCCCGGTTTCAAAACTCGGCTCTCTGCAACAGTCATTCTGCATCCCAGGATTCAACATCTGCTCTCTACAACAGTCCTTCTGCACCTAAGTCTGAAAACTCTGCTCTCTGCCAAAATACTTCTGCACCCCAGTTTCCAAACTTTGCTCTCTGTAATACTTTTTCTGAACCTCAGTCTCCAAAATGCTCTCTGTAAGATCTTTGTGCAACCCCAGTCTCGAAATTGTGCTATCTGTAACATTTCTTCTGCACCCCAGTCTAATATCTCTGCACTCTGTAACAGGCCTTCTGCACCCTAGTCTTCAATCTCTTCTCTCTGCAACGATCCTTCTTCACCTCAGTCTCCAAACTCTGCTCTCTGCAACAGTCCTTCTGCACCCCAGTCTCCAACCTCTGCACTCAGTAACAGTTCATCTGCACCCCAATCTCAAAATTCTGCTCTCTGTAACACTCATTCTGCACCCCAGTTTCCACACACTGATCTCTCTTACAATCCTTCTGGACCTCAGTCTCAAACCTCTGCTCTCTGTATCAGTTCTCCTGCACCTCCGTCTCCAAATTTGTTCTTTGCAATAGTCCTTCTGCACCCCAGTTCTAACCTCTGCTCTCTGCAACATTTCTTCTGCTCCCCAGTCTCTGAACTGTGCTTTCTGTAACATTGTTTCTGACCCCAGTCTGCAACCTCTGCTCTCTGTAAAGATCCTTCTGCACCTCAGTCTCCAAACTCTGATCTCTGCAACGATTTTTCTGTACCTCAGGTTCCAACGTCTGCTCTCTGCAACGATCCTTCTGCACCCCAGTTCCCAACCTCTTCTCTCTGTAACAGTACTTCTTCACCTCAGTCGCCAACCACTCCTCTCTGTACCAATCCTTCTGCACCTCGGTCTCCAAACTCTGCTCTCTGTAAAAGCCTTCTACATCCCAGTCTCCAAACTCTGCTCTCTGTAACAGTTCTTCTGCACCACAGTCTCTAAACTCTGCTCTCTGTAGCAGTCCTTCTGCACCCGAGTCTCCAACCTCTGCTCTCTGTAACAATTTTTCTGCACCCCAGTCTTTAACCTCTGCTCTCTATACAGTTCTTCTGCACCCCAATCTCCAAACTCTGCTTTCTGTATCAATCCTTCTGCACCAAAGTCTCCATCCTCCGCTCTCTGTAAGAATCCTTCTGCACCACAGTCTTTAAACTCTGCTCTCTGTAAAAGTCCTTCTGCACCTCAGTCTCCAAACTCTGCTCTCACTAACGGTTTTTCTGCATCCCAGTCTCTAACCTCTGCTCTCTGTAACGATCCATCTGCAACTCTGTCTCCAACCTCTGCTCTATGTAACAGTCCTTCTGCACCCTAGTCTCCAACATCTGCTCTTTGAAAGGATCCTTCTTCTACCCAGTCTCCAACCTCTGCTCTCTGTAACAGTCCTTTTGTATCACAGTCTCCAACCTATTCTCTTTTTGTCCTTCTGCTCCCTAATTGCCAGCCTCTGCTTTCTTTAACAGTCTTTCTGCACCCCAGTCTCCAGACTCTGCTCTCTGGAAGATCATTTTTCATCCCAGTCTCCAAACTCTGCTCTTTGTAGCAGTTTTTCTACACCCCAGTATCCAAACTATGCTCTCTTTAAAAGTCCTTCTGCACCTCAGTCTCCAAACTTTGCTCTCTGTAATGGTCCTTCTGCACCCCAGTCTCCAACCTCTGCTCTCTGTAACAATCCTTCTGCACCTCAGTCTCTAACGTCTGCTCTCTGTAACAGTCCTTCTCTAACCCAGTCTCCAACATCTTTTCTCTTCAATGGTCCTTCTGCACCCCAGTCTCCAAACTCTGCTCTCTGTAACAGTCCTTCTGTACAGCAGTCTCCAACCTCTTCTTTCTATAATGGTTCTTCTACACGCGAATTGCCAACCTCTGCTTTCTGGAACAGTCCTTCTGAGCCTCAGATTCCAAACTCTGCTCTCTGTAACAGTCCATCTAAGCCTCAGTCTGAAACCTCTGCTCTCTTCAACTATCCTTCTGCACCCCAGTCTCCAAACTGTGCTATCTGTAAAAGTCCTTCTACACCCCTGTCTCCAAACTGTGTTCTCTGTAAATGGTCTTCTGCACCCCAGTCTCAAACTCTGCTCTCTGTAATAGGCCTTCTGCACCCCAGTCTCCAAATTCTTCTCTCTGCAAAGATCCTTCTGCACCTCATTTTCCAAACTCTGCTCTCTCTAACAACCCTTCTGTAACTCAGTCTCCAACCTCTGCTCTCTGTGACAGTCCTTCTGTACCTCAGTCTCCAACATCTGCAATCTGCAGCGATTATTCTTCGACCCAGTCTCCAAACTCTGCTCCCTGTAACAGTTTTTTTGTATTGCAGTCTCCAACTCTTCTCTTTGTAACGGTTCTTCTGCTCCCCAATTGCCAACCTCTGCTTTCTGAAAAAGTCTTTCTGCACCCCAGTCTCTAACCTCTTCTCTCTGCAATGATCCTCCTGCACCTCATTCTCTAAACTCTGCTCTCTGCATCAGTCCTTCTGCACCCCAGTCTCCAGACTCTGCAATCTGTAAGATCCATTTGCATCCCAGTCTCCAACATCTGCTCTCTGTAACAGTCCTTCTGCACCACAGTATCCAACATCTGCTCTCTCGATAATTCCTTCTGCACATCAGTCTCCAACATTGGCTCTTTGTAATGGTCCTTCTGCACACTAGTATTCAAACTCAGCTCTCTGTAACAATCCTTCTGCACCTCAGTCTTATACCTCTGCTCTCTGTAACAGTCCTTCTGCACCCCAGTCTCCAACATCTGCTCTGTGCAACGGTCCTACTTCACACAAGTCTCCAAACTCTGCTCTCCGTAACAGTCTTTCTGCACCTCAGACTCCAAACTCTGCTCTCTGTAACAGTCCTTCTAAGCCTCAGTCTGAAACCTCTGATCTTTACAACGATCGTTCTTCACCCCAGTCTTCAACTTCTGCTCTCTGTAACAGTCCTTCTGCACCTCAGTCTCCAACCTCTGCTCTCTACAACAGTCCTTCTGCACCACAATCTCCAAGCTCTTCTTTCTGCAACAGTCCTTCTACACTCCAGTCTCCAACCACTGCTCTCTGCAAGGATCCTTTTGCATCCCTGTCTCCAACTTCTGCTCTCTGCAACAGTCCTTCTGCACTCCAGTCTCCAAATTCTGGTCTCCACTACAGTCCTTCTTCACCCCAGTCTCAAAACTCTGCTCTCTGCAACATTTCTTCTGAACCCCAGTCTCCAACCTGTGCTCTCTGTAACTGTCCTGCTGCACCCCAGGCTTCAACCTCTGCTCTCTGTAGCTATCCTTCTGCACCTCAGTCTTCAACCTTTGCTCTCTTCAAGATCCTTCTCCACCTCAATCTCCAAGTTCTGCAATCTGTAACGGTCCTTCTGCACCCCACTCTCCAACCTCTGCTCTCTGAAACGATTTTTCTGAACCTTAGTCTCCAAGCTCTGCTCTCTGTAACAAACCTTCTGCACCCCACTCTCCAAACTCTGCACTCTGTAACAGGCCTTCTGCAACCCAGTTTCCAACCTCTTCTCTCTGCAACGATCCTTCTTAACCTCAGTCTCCATCCTCTGTTTTCTGCAACTGTCCTTCTGCACCCCAGTCTTCTTCCTCTGCTCTCTGTAAGAATCCTTCTGCACCCCAGTCTTCAAGCGCTCCTTTGTATAACAGTCCTTCTGCACCTAAGTGTCCAACCTCTGCTCTCTGTAGTGAACCTTCAGCACCTTGGTCTCCAACCGCTGCTCTCTGTAAAAGGCCTTCTGAACCCTATTCTCCAACCTATGCTTTCTGGATCAGTCCTTTTGCACACCAGTATCCTAACTCTGCTCTCTGTAACAGTCCTTCTGTACCGCAGTCTCAAAACTCTCCTCTCTGTAACAGTCCTTCTGCACCCCAGTCTCCAACCTCTGCTCTCAGTAAGAGTCCTTCTGCAACCCAGTCTCCAACTTCTGCTCTCTGCAATGTTTCTTCTGCAACCAAGTCTCCATCGGTGCTCTCTGTAACTGTCCTTCTGCACCCCAGTCTTCAACCTCTCCTCTCTGTAACGATCTTTCTGCACCACAGTCTGAAACCTCTGCTTTCTGTAACAATCCTTCTGCACCTCAGTCTCCATTCTCTGCTATCTGTAACAATCCATCAGCACACAAATCTCCAACCTCTGTTCTCTTTAACAGGTCTTCTGCACCACAGTCTCCAAACTCTGCTCTCGGTAACAGGCCTAATGCACCCCAGTCTCCAACCTCTTCTCTCTGCAATGATTCTTCTCAACCTCTGTCTCCAAACACTGCTCTCTGCAACAGTCCTTCTGCACCCAGTCTTCAACGTCTGCTCTCTGCAAGATCCTTATTCACACCGGTCTCCAAACTTTGCTCTCTCTAACAGTCCTACTGCATCTCAGTCTCCAAACTCTGCTCTCTGCTATGGTCCTTCTGCACCCCAGTATCCAACCTGTGTTCTCTGGAACAGTACTTCTGCACCCCAGGCTCCAAATTTTGCTCTCTGTAACAGTTCTTCTGTACCGCAGTCTCCAACCTCTGCAGTCTGTAACGTTCCTTCTGCACTCCAGTCTCCAAACTCTACTTTCCATATCAGTTATTCTGCACCCCAGTCTCTAATCTCTGCTCTGTGTAACAGTCCTTCTGCACCTCACTCTCCAACATCTGCTCTTTTCAACAATTCTTCTGCACCCCAGTCTCCAACGTCTGCTCTTTGTAAGATCCTCCTTCACCCCGGTCTCCAAATTTTGCTCTCTATAACAGTCCTTCTGAACCTCAGTCTCCAACTTCTACCCTATGCAATATTCCTTCTGCACCCCAGTCTCCAACCTCTGTTCTCAGCAAAAGTCTTTCTACACCCCAGGCCACAAACTCTGCTCTCTGTAACAATCCTTCTGTACCGCAGTCTCAAACCTCTGCTGTCTGTAACGGTCCTTCTGCACCTGAGACTCCAAACTCTACTTTCCATATCAGTTATTCTGCACCCCAGTCTCCAAACTCTGCTCTGTGTAACAGTCCTTCTGCACCTCACTCTCCAACCTCTGCTCTTTTCAACAATTCTTCTGCACCCCAGTCTCCAATGTCTGCTCTTCGTAAGATCCTCCTTCACCCCGGTCTCCAAATTTTGCTCTCTATAACAGTCCTTCTGAACCTCAGTCTCCAACTTCTGCCCTATGCAATATTCCTTCTGCACCCCAGACTCCAACCTCTGTTCTCAGCAAAAGTCTTTCTACACCCCAGGCCACAAACTCTGCTCTCTGTAACAATCCTTCTGTATCGCAGTCTCAAACCTCTGCTGTCTGTAACGGTCCTTCTGCACCTGAGACTCCAAACTCTACTTTCCACATCAGTTATTCTGCACCCCAGTCTCCAAACTCTGCTCTCCGTAGAAGTCCTTCTGCACCTCAGTCTTCAACCTCTGCTCTCTACAACAGTCCTTCTGCACCCCAGTCTCCAAGCTCTTCTCTCTGCAAAAGTCCTTCTACACCCCAGTCTCCAAACTCTGCACTCTGCAACGATCCTACTGCACCCCAGTCTCCAACCTCTGCTCTCCGCTACAGTCCTTCTTCACCCCAGTGTCAAACATCTGCTCTCTGCAAAATTTCTTCTACAAACATGTCTCCAACCAGTTCTCTCTGCAACTGTCCTTCTGTACCCCAGTCTCCAAACTCTGCTCTCTGTAAGAGTCCTTCTGCACTTCAGTCTCCAATCTCTGCTCTCTGTAACAATCCTTCTGCACTTTAGTCTCCATTTTCTGCTATCTGTAAAAATCCATCAGCACACAAGTCTCCAACCTCTGTTCTCTGTAACAGGTCTTCTGAACAACAGTCTCCAAACTCTGCTCTCTGTAACAGGCCTAATGCACCCCAGTCTCCAACCTCTTCTCTCTGCAATGATTCTTCTCCACCTCAGTCTCCAACCACTGCTCTCTGCAACAGTCCTTCTGCACCCAGTCTCCAACCTCTGCTCTCTGTAAGATCCTTCTTCACACCAGTCTCCAAACTTTGCTCTTTATAACAGTCCTTCTGCACCTCAGTCTCCAAACTCTGCTCTCTGCTACGGTCCTTTTGCACCCCAGTATCCAACCTCTGTTCTCTGCAACAGTCCTTCTGCACCCCAGGCTCCAAACTCTGCACTCTGTAACAGTTCTTCTGTACCACAGTCTCCAACCTCTGCTGTCTGTAACGTTCTTTCTGCACCCCAGTCTCCAAACTCTACTTTCCATATTAGTTATTTTGCACCCCAGTCTCCAAACTCTGCTCTCTGTAACAGTCCTTCCGCACATCACTCTCCAACCTCTGCTCTTTTCAACAGTTCTTCTGCACCCCAGTCTCCAACATCTGATCTCTGTAAGATCCTTCTTCACCCCGGTCTCCAAACATTGCTCTCTATAACAGTCATTCTGAACATCAGTCTCCAACTTCTGCTCTATGCAACATTTTTTTCTGCACCCCAGTCTCCAACCTCTGTTCTCAGCAAAAGTCTTTCTACACCCCAGGCTCCAAACTCTGCTCTCTGTAACAGTCCTTCTGTACCACAGTCTCAAAACTCTGCTGTCTGTAACGGTCCTTCTGCACCTGAGACTCCACACTATACTTTCCATATCAGTTATTCTGCACCCAATCTCCAAACTCTGCTCTCCGTAAAAGTCCTTCTGCACCTCAGTCTCCAACCTCTGCTCTCTGCAACAGTCCTTCTGCACCCCAGTCTCCAACGTCTGCTCTCTGCAAAAGTCCTTTTACACACCAGTCTTAAAACTCTGCTCTCTTCAACGATCCTACTGCACCCCAGTCTCCAACCTCTGCTCTCCGCTACAGTCCTTCTTCACCCCAGTCTCAAACCTCTGCTCTCTGCAACATTTCCTCTGCACCCCAGTCTCCAAGAACTGCTCTCTGCAACTGTCCTGCTGCACCCCAGTCTCCAACCTCTGCTCTCTGTAGCGATCCTTATGCATCTAAGTCTCCAACCTCTGCTCTCTGCAACAGTCCTTCTCAACCCCAGTCTCCAAGCTCTTCTCTCTGTAACAGTCCTTCTGCACATCAGTGTCCAAACTCTTCTCTCTGTAAAAATTCTTGTTCACCTCAGTCTAAAAACTCTGTTCTCTGTAACAGGCCTTCTGAACCCCAGTCTTCAACCTCTTCTCTCTGTAACGATCTTTCTGCACCTCAGTCTCCAAACTCTGCTCTCTGTATCAGACCTTCTGCACCCCATTCTCCAACATCTGCTCTCTGTAACAGTTCTTCTGGTCACCAATCTACAAACTCTGCTCTCTGTAACGCTCTTTCTGCACAACAGTCTCCATCCTCTGCTCTCTGTAACACTCCTTCTGCACCACAGTCTCCATCCTCTGCTCTCTGTAAGAATCCTTCTGAACCCCAGTCTCCAAACGCTCCTCTCTGTAACAGTCCTACTGCAACTCAGTCTCCAACCTCTGCTCTCTGTAATTAACCTTCAGCACCTCAGTCTCCAACCGCTGCTCTCTGTAACAGTCCTTCTGAACCCCATTATCCAACCTATGTTTTCTGGATCAGTCCTTTTGCAAACAAGTATCCTACCTCTGCTCCCTGTAGCAATTCTTCCGCACCTGAGTCTCAAAACTCTGCTCTATGAAACAGTCCGTCTGCACCCCAGTCTCCAAACTCTGTTCTCTGCAACAGTCTTTCTGCACCCCAGTCTCCAACCTCTGCTCTCTGCAACAGTCCTTCTGCACCCCAGGCTCCAACCTCTGCTGCCTGCAAAAGTCCTTCCACACCCCAGTCTCCAAATTCTGCTATCTGCAACAGTCCTTCTGCACCCCAGTCTCCATCCTCTGCTTTCTGTAACAATCTTTCTGTACCTCAGTCTCCAACCTCTACTCTCTGTAACAGTCCTTTTGCATCTTAGTCTCCAAGCTCTGCTCTCTGCAATAGTCCTTAAGCACCACTGTCTCAAATTCTGGTCCCTGCAACAGTCGTTCTACACCCCAGTCTCAAACCTCTGCTATCTGCAACAGTCTTTCTGCACCTTAGTCTCCAACTTCTGCTCTCTGCAACGAACCTTCGGCACCCCAGTCTCCAACATCTGCTCTCTGCAACAGTCCCTCTGCACCTCAGTCTGAAAACTCTGCTCTCTGCAATGATCCTTCTTCAACTCAGTTCCCAAACTCTGATCTCTGCAATGGTCCTTCTGAAACCCAGTATTCAACCTCTGCTCTCTGAAACAATCCTTCTGCACCTCAGTCTCCAACACCTCCTCTCTGAAAAAGTCCTTCTGAACTCCAGTCTCTAACATCTGCTCTCTGCAACAGTCCTTCTGCACCTCAGTTTCTAATCTTTACTCTCTGTAACTGTCCTTCTGCACCTCAGTCTCCAACATTTGCTCTTTGTAAGATTCTTCTGCAACCCAGTATCCAAACTCTGCCCTCTGTAACAATCCTTCTGAACCCCTTCTCAAAACTCTATTCTCTGTAACAGTCCTTCTGAACACCAGTCTCAATACTCTGCTTTCCACAAAGATCCTTTTGCACACCAGTCTCCTTCCTCTGCTCTATGTAACGGTCCTTCGGCACCCAAGTCTCCAATCTCTGCTCTCTGTGACACTCCTTCTGCACCTCAGTCTCTAAACTCTACTCCCTGCAACAGTCTTTCTTCACCCCAGTCTGTAAACTTTGGTCTCTGCAAAGATCCTTCTGCACCTCAGTCTCACAACTCTGCTCTCTGTAACAGTCCTTCTACACCCCCAGTTTCCAAACTCTGCTCTGTGTAACAGGCCTTTTGCACCCCATTCTCCAACCTCTGCTCTCTGTAATAGTGCTTCTTATCCTCAGTCTACAAACTCTTCTCTCTGCAACAGTCCGTCTGCACCCCAGTCTCAAAACTCTGCTTACTGTATCACTCCATCTGCACCACAGTCTCCAAATTCTGCTCTCTGTAAGATCCTTCTGCACTACAGTTTCCAAACTCTGCTTTCTGTAACATTCCTTCTCCACCCCAGTCTTTAACCTCTGCCTTCTGCAAGTGTCCTGCGGCACCCCAGTCTCCAAACTCTGTCCTCTGCAACAGTCCTTGTGGTCCACAGTCTCCAAACTCTGCTTACCATAATGGTCTTTCAGCACCCCAGTCTCCAAACTCTTCTTTCTGTATCAGTCCTTTGGAACCTCAGTCTCAAACCTCTGCTCTCTGTATCTATCCTTCTGCACTTCACTCTCCAACCAGTGCTCTCTGTAATATTCCTTCTGCACCCCAGTCTCCAACCTCTGCTCTCGGTAACAGTTTTTCTATACCACAGTCTCCAATGTCTGGTCTCTGTAAGGGTCCTTCTGCACCCCAATTTCCAACCTCTGCTTTCTGTAACAGTCCTTCTGCACCTCTGTCTCCAAACTGTGCTCTCTGTAACAGTGCTTCTACACCTCAGTCTAAAACCTCTGCTCTCTGTAACAGTCCTACTGAACCTCAGTCTGACACCTCTGCTCTCTTCACGATCCTTCTGCACCCCAGTCTCCAAACACTGCTCTCTGTCACTATCCACCTCCACCTCAGTCTCCAACCTCTGCTCTCTGTAAGATTTTTCAGCAACCCAGTCTCCAAACTCTGCTCTCTATAACTGTCCTTCTGCACCCTAGTTTCCAACCTTTCCTCTCTGTAACAGGCCTTCTGCACACAAGTCTCCAAACTCTTCTCTCTGTAGCAGCCTTCTGCACCCCATTCTCCAATATCTGCTCTCTGCAACGATACTTCTGCACCCCAGTCTCCAACATCTGCTCTCTGCAATGATCCTACTGCACCTCAGTCTCAAACCTCTAATCTCTGCAACTGTCCTTCTGCACCTCAGTCTCCAAATTCTGCTCTCTGTAATATTTTTCTGAAACCTGTATGCAACCTCTGCTCTCTGTAACAGAACTTCTGAATCCAAGACTCCAAACTCTGCTCTCTGTAACAGTCCTTCTGCACCCCAGTCTCCAACCTCTCCTCTCTACAACAGTCCTTCTGCACCCGAGTTACCAAAATCTGCTCTCTGCAACAGTCCCTCTTTTCCCCAGTCTCTAAGATCTGCTTTCTAAAACAGTTCTTCTGCACCTCAGTCTCAAAACCCTGCTCTCTGCAACGACCCTTCTGCACCCCAGTCTCCAACCTCTGCTCTCTGTAATAGTCCTTCAGCACCTCAGTCTCCCAACTCTGCTCTCTGAAAGATTCTTCTGCAACACAGTCTTTAAACTCTGCACTCTGGAACACTCCTTCTGCACAACAGTCTCCAACCTCTGCTCTCTGTAACAGACATTCTGCACCCCAGTCTTTAACCTCTTCTCTCTGCAACGATTTTTATCCACCCCAGTCTCCAACATCTGATCTCTGCAACACTCCTTTTGAACCCCAGTCTCCAAACTCTGCTCTCTGTGAGATCCATCTGAACCCCAGTCTCCAAACTCTACTCTCTGTAACAGTCCTTCTGCACCCGTCTCCAAACTCTGCTCTCTCTAACAGTCCTTCTGCACCTCAGTCTCCAACCTCTGTTCTGTGTAACAGTCCTTCTGCACCCCAGGTTCTAAAATCTGCTCGCTTGAACGATTTTTCTGGAACCCAGTCTCTAATGTCTGCTCTTTGCAACAGTCCTTCTGCACCACAGTCTCCAACCTCTGCTCTCTGTAAGATCTTTCTGCACTCCAGTTTCCAAACTCTGCTCTCTGTTACATTCCTTCTCCACCCCAGTCTCCAACCTCTGTCCTCTGCAACAGGTTTTCTGCTCCCCAGAATCCGAGATCTGCTCTCTATAACAGTCCTTCTATACCGCAGTCTCCAACCTCTGCACTTTGTAACGATCCTTCTACACCCCAGTCTCCATCTCTGCTTTCTGTATTAGTCTGTCTGAACCCCAGTCTCCAACATCTGTTCTCTGTATCTATTCTTCTGCACCTTCGTCTTTAACCTGTGCTCTATGTAAGAGTCCTTCTGCACCCCAGTCTCCAACCTCTGCTCTCGGTAACAGACCTATACCGCAGTCTTCAAACTCTGCTCTCTGTAATGGTCCTTCTGCAGCCCAATTTCAAAACTCTGCTTTCTGTAACAGTCCTTCTGCACCTGAGTCTCAAAACTCTCCTCTCTGTAACAGTCCTTCTACACCTCAATCCCCAACCTCTGCTTGCTGTAACAGTCCAGCGGCACCTCAGTCTCCAACCTCTGCTCTCTGTAAGATCCTTCAGCAACCCAGTCTCCAAACACTGCTCTGTATAACAGTCCTTCTGCACCCCAATCTCCATCCTCTCCTCTCTGTAACTGGCCTTCTGCACGCCAGTCTCCAAACTCTGCTCTCTGCAACGATACTTCTGCACCCCAGTTTCCAAACTCTGCTCTCTGCAATGATCCTAATGCACCCCAGTCTCCAAACTCTGATCTCTACAATAGTCCTTCTGCACCTCAGTCTCCAAATTCTGCTCTCTGTAAGATCCTTCTGTACCCCTTTCTTCTAGCTCTGCTCTATGTAACAGGGACTTCTGCACCTCAGTCTTCAATCTCTGCTCTTTGCAACAGTGCTTCTGCACCACAGTCTCCAAACTCTGCTCTCTGTAAGATCCTTCTGCACCTCAATTTCCAACCTGTTCTCCAGTTTCCAAATTCTTCTCTCTGTAACATTCCTTCTTTACCCCAGTATTTAACATCTGCTTTCTGCAAGTGTTCTGCAGCACCCCAGTCTCCAAAATCTGTCCTCTGCAACAGTCCTTCTGCTCCCCAGTCTCCAACATCTGCTCTCTGTAACGGTCCTTCTTAAACCCAGTCTCAAAACTCTGCTCTCTGTATCTATCCTTCTGCACATCAGTCTCCAATCTGTTCTCTCTGTAAGATTCCTTCTGCACCCCAGTCTCCAAACTCTGCTCTCTGTAACAGGTTTTCTATACCGCAGTCACCAAAATCTGGTCTCTGTTACGGTCCTTCTGCACCCCAATTTCCAACCTCTGCTTTCTGTCACAGTCCTTCTGCACCTCAGTCTCCAAACTCTGCTCTCTGTAACAGTCTTTCTACACCTCAGTCTCCAACCTCTGCTCTCTGTAACAGTCCTTCTGCACCTCAGTCTGACACCTCTGCTTTCTGCACGATCCTTCTGCACCCCAGCCTCCAAACACTGCTCTCTGTAACAGTCCACCTGCACCTCAGTCTCCAACCTCTCCTCTCTGTAACAGACCTTCTGCAAGCCAGTCTCCAAACTCTTCTCTCTGTAGCAGGCCTTCTGCACCACAGTCTCTAAAATCTGCTCTCTGCAATGATCCAAATGCAACCCACTCTCCAACTTCTCATCTGTGCAACAGTCCTTCTGCACCTCAGTCTCCAAATTCTGCTCTCTGTAAGATGCTTCTGCACCCCTGTATCCAACCTCTGCTCTTTGTGACAGTCCTTCTGCACCTCAGTCTCTTAACTCTGCTCTCTCTAACAGTCCTTCTGCACCTTAGTCTCCAAACTCTGCTCTCTGTAAGATCCTTTTGAAACTAAGTCTTTAAACTCTGCACTCTGTAAGAGTGCTTCTGCACAAAAGTCTCCAACCTCTTCTCTCTGCAACTATGCTTCTCTACCCCAGTCTCAAACATCAGCTCTCTGCAACAGTCCTGCCATACAACATTCTCCAAACTCTTCTCTCTATAACAGTCCTTCTTTACACCAGTCTCCAAACTCTGCTCTCTGCAACGATCCTTCTGGACCCCAGTCTCCAATGTCTGCTCTCTGCAACAGTTCTTCTGCACCACAGTCTCTAACCTCTGCTCTCTGTAAGATCTATCTGCACTCCAGTCTCCAAACTCTGCTCTCTGTAACATTCTTTCTCCACCCCAGTCTCCAACCTCTGTCCTCTGCAACAGTCCTTCTGCTCCCTAGTCTCGAACTTCTGCTCTCTGTAACAGTCCTTCTGTAAAGCAGTCTCCAACCTCTGCTCTTCGTAATGGTCGTTCTACACCCTAGTCTCCAAACTCTGCTTTTTGTATCAGTCTGTCTGAACCCCAGTCTTCAACGTCTGTTCTCTGTATCTATCCTTCTGCACCTCAGTCTCCAACCTGTGCTCTTTGTAAGAGTCCTTCTGCACCCCAGTCTTTAACATCTGTTCTGGATAACAGTCCTATACCACAGTCTCCAAAATCTGCTCTCTCTAAAAGTCTTTCTACACCCGAATTTCAAAACTCTGCTTCCTGTAACAGTCCTTTTGCACCTGAGTCTCCAAACTCTGCTCTCTGTAACAGTCCTTCTACAACCCAGTTTCCAAACTCTGATTTCTGTATCAGTCTTTCTGAACCCCAGTCTCCAAACTCTGTTCTCTGTATCTATCCTTCTGCACCTCAGTCTCCAACATCTACTCTATGCAACAGTCCTTCTATACTGCAGTCTTCAAACTCTGCTCTCCGTAAAGGTCTTTCCGCAGCACATACACCAAACTCTGCTTTCTGTATCAATCCTTCTGATCCCTAGTCTCCAAATTCTGCTCTCTCTAAGAGTCTTTCTGCACCTCAGTATTCAACTTCTGCTCTCTGTAACAGTCCTTCTGCACCCTATTCTCTGAACTCTGCTCTCTGCAACAGTTTTTCTGCACCCCAGTCTCCAAAGTCTTCTCTCTGCAACAGGCCTTCTGCACCCCAGTCTGCAAACTCTGCTCTCTGTAACAATCCTTATGCCCCTCAGTCTCCAACATCTGCTCTATGTAACAAGAATTTTGCACGTCAGTCTCCAACCTCTGCTCTCCGCAACAGTCCTTCTGCACTCCAGTCTCCAAACTCTGCTCTCTGCAACAGTCCTTCTGTACCCAGTCTCCACACTCTGCTCTCTATAACAATCCTTTGCACCTTAGTCTCCAAACTCTGTTCTCTGCAATTGTCCTTCTGCACCTCAGTCTCCAACCTCCACTCTCTGTAACAGTCCTTCTGCACTTTACTCTCCAACCTCTGCTCTCTGCAACAGTTCTTCTACACCCCAGTCTTTAACCTCTGCTCTCTGTAACAATCCTTATGTACCGCAGTCTCCAACTCTGCTCTCGGTAACGGTCCTTCTGCACCCCAAGCTCCAAACTCTGCTTTCTGTATCCGTCTTTCTGAAGCCCAGTCTCAAACCTCTGCTACCTGTTACAGTGTTTCTATACCACAGTCTTTAAACTCTGGTCTTTCTTACGGTCTTTTGCACCCTAATTTCCAACCATTCTTTCTGTAAAAGTCCTTCTGCACCTCAGTCTCCAAACTCTGCTCTCTGTAACAGTCTTTCTACACCTCAGTCTCCAACCTCTGCTCTCTGTAACAGTCCATCTTCACCTCAGTCTGACTCCTCTGCTCTCTGAACGATCCTTCTGCACCACAGTCTCCAACCACTGCTCTCTGTAACAGTCCACCTGCACCTGAGTCTCCAACCTCTGCTCTCTGTAAGATCCTTCAGGAACTCAGTCTCCAAACTCTGCTCTCTAAAACAGTTCTTCTGCACCCAAGTCTCCAACCACTTTTCTCTGTAACAGGCCTTCTGCATGAGAGTCTCAAAAGTCTGCTCTCTGTAGCCGGCCTTCTGCACCCCAGTCTCCAACCTCTGCTCTCTGCAACGATCCATCTGCACCCCAGTCTCCAACTTATGCTCTCTGCAATCATCCTACTGCACCCCAGTCTCCAACCTCTGATTACTGCAACAGTCCTTCTGAAACTAAGTCTCCAAATTCTTCTCTCTGTAAGATCTTTCTGCACCCCTGTCTTCAAGCTTGGCTTATTTCAACGATCCTTCTTCACCCCAGTGTTCAACCTCTGCTCTATGTAACAGGATTTTGCACCTCAGTCTCCAACCTCTGCTCTCTGCAACAGTCCTTCTACACCTCAGTCTCCAACTTCTGCTCTCTTTAAGAGTCCTTCTGACCTCATTCTCTAACCTTTGCTCTGTGCAACAGTCCTTCTGCACCCCAGTCTCCAGCTTCTGCTCTCTGCAAGAGTCCTTCTGCACCCCAGTCTCCAAACTCTGTTCTCTATAACAATCCTTCTGTACCTCAGTCTCCAAAGTCTGTTCTCTGCAACGGTCCTTCTGCACCTCATTCTCCAACCTCTACTCTCTGTAACAGTCATTCTTCACTTCACTCTCCAACCTCTGCTCTCTGTAGGATCCTACTAAAACTCAGTCTCAAACCTCTGCTCTCTGTATCTATCCTACTTCAACTCAGTCTCCGACCTCTGCTCTCTGTAACAGTCCATCTACACCTCAGACTGACACCTTTGCTCTCTGCACGATCCTTCTGCACCCCAGTCTCCAAGCACTGCTCTCTGTAACAGTCCTTCTGCACCCAGTCTCCAAACTCTGCTCTCTATAAAAATTCTTATGAACCTCAGTCTCCAAATTCTGCTCTCTGTAAGATGCTTCTACACACCTGTATCCAACCTTTGCACTCTGTAACAGTCCTTCTGCACCCGAGTCTCCAACCTCTGCTCTCTGTAACAGGACTTTTCCACACTAGTCTAAAACCTCTGCTCTCTACAACAGTTCTTCTGCACACTAGTTACCAACGTCTGCTCTCTGAAACAGTCCTTCTGCACCTCAGTCTTAAAACTCTGGTCTCTGCAACGACCCTTCTGCACCCCAGTCTTCAACCTCTGCTCTCTGCAACGATACTTCTGCACCCCAGTCTCCAACCTCTGCTCTCTGCAATGATCCTACTGCACCTCAGTCTCCAACCTCTGATCTTTGCAACACTCCTTTTGCAACTCTGTCTGCAACTTCTGTACTATTTAAGATCCTTCTGCACCCCTGTCTCCAAGCTCTGCTTATTGCAACGATCTTTCTGCACCCCAGTGTCCAAACTCTGCTCTATGTAACAAAATTTTTCACCTCAGTCTCCAAGGTCTGCTCTCTGCAACAGTCCTTCTGCACCCTAGTCTCCAACTTCTGCTCTCTCTAAGAGTCCTTCTGCAACTCAGTCTCCAACATCTACTCTCGGCAACATTCCTTCTGCAGCCCAGTCTTCATCCTCTGCTCTCTGCAACAGTCCTTCTTCACTCCAGTCTCCAACCTCTGCTCTCTGCAACAGTCCTTCTGCACCCCAGTCTCCAAACTCTGCTATCTGCAACGGTCCTTCTGCAACTCAGTCTCTAACCTTTACTCTCTGTAACAGTGCTTCTGCAATTTACTCTCCAAACTCTGCTATCTGTAGGATCCTTCTAAAACCCAGTCTCACACCTCTGCTCTCTGTATCTATTACTCTGCACCTCAGTCTCCAACCTCTGCTCTCTGTTACATTTTATCTATACCGTAGTCTCCAAACTCTGGTCTCTGTTACGGTCCTTCTGCACCCCAATTTTCAACCACTTCTGTCTGTAACAGTCTTTCTGCACCACAGTCTCCAAACTCTGCTCTCTGTAACAGTCCTTCAACACCTCAGTCACGAACCTCTGCTCTCTGTAACAGTCCTTCTGCACCTCAGTCTGACACCTCTGCTCCCTGCACGATTCTTCTGCACCCCAGTCTCCAAACACTGTTCTCTGTAACAGTCCACCTGCACCTCAGTCTCCAACCTCTGCTCTCTGTAACAGTTTTTCTATACCGCAGTCTCCAAACTCTGGTCTATGTAACAATCCTTCTGCACCTCAATTTTTAACCTCTGCTTTCTGTGACAGTCCTTCTGTACATCAGTCTCCAAACTCTGCTCTATCTAACAGTACTTCTACACCTCAGTCTCCAACCTCTGCTCTCTGTAACAGTAATTCTCCACCTCAGTCTGACACTGCTCCTCTCTGCATGGTCCTTCTTCACCTCAGTCTCCAACCACTGCTCTCTGTAACAGTCCACCTGCACCTCAATCTCCAAACTCTTCTCTCCGTAAGATCCTACAGCAACCAGTCTCCAAACTCTACTCTCTATAACAGTCCTTCTGCACCCCAGTCTCCAACCTCTCCTTTCTGTAACAGGCCTTTAAGACGCCAGTCTCCAACCTCTGCTCTCTGTAGCAGGCCTTCTGCACCCCAGTCTCCATAATGTGCTCTCTGCAACAGTCCATTTGCACCCCAGTCTCTAAACTCTGCTCTCTGTAAGATCCATCTGAACCCCAGTCTCCAACCTCTGCTCTCTGAAACAGTCCTTCTCCACACAAGTCTCCAAACTCTGCTCTCTGTAACTGTCCTTCTGCACTTCAGTCTCGAAACTCTGCTCTCTGTAACAGTCCATCTGCACCTCAGTCTCTAGAATCTGCTCTCTGCAACGATCCTTCTGGACCCCAGTCTCCAACTTCTTCTCTGTGCAACAGTCCTTCTGTACTACAGTCTCCAACCTCTGCTCTCTGTAAGATCCTTCTTCACTCCAGTTTCTAAACTCTGCTCTCTGTAACATTCCTTCTCCACCCAAGTCTCCAACTCCTGTACTCTGCAACAGTCCTTCTGTGATCTTCTCTGTGTAACAGTTTTTCTATACCGCAGTCTCCAACCTCTGCTCTCTGTAACCGTCCTTCTACACCCCAGTTTCCAAACTCTGCTTCCTGTAACAGTCCGTCTGCACCTGAATCTCCAAACTCTGTTCTCTGTAACAGTCCTTCTACACCCCAGTCTCCAAATTCTGTTCTCTACAACTGACCTTCTGCACCCCAGTCTCCAACATATGCTCTCTGCAAAAGTCCTTCTGTACCTCAGTCTGAAAACTCTGCTCTCTAGAATGAACCTTCTGCACCCCACTCTCCTACATCTGCTCTCTTTAAGAGTCCATCTACACCTCAGTCTCCAACCTCTGCTCTCTTTAACAGTCCTTCTGCACCTCAGTCTCCCAACTCTGCTCTCTGTAAGATCCTTCTGCAACCCAGTCTTTAAACTCTGCGCTTTGTACCTGTCTTTTTGTAAACAGTCTCCTACTTCTGCTCTGTGTAACAGGACTTCTGCAACCCAGTCTCCAAACTCTGCTCTTTGTAACAGGCTTTCTGCACCCCAGTCTCCAAACTCTTCTCTCTGCAACGATTCTTCGGCACCCCAGTCTCCAACATCTGCTGTCTGCAACAGTCGTTTTGAACCCCAGTCTCCAAACTCTGCTCTCTGTAAGATCCATCTGAACCCCAGTCTCCAAACTATGCTCTCTGTAACAGTCCATCTACACCCAAATCTTCAAACTCTGCTCTCTGTAACAGTCTTTCTGCACCTCAGTCTCCAACCTCTGCTCTCTGTAACAGCCCTTCTGCACCCCAGTCTCTAAAATCTGCTCTCTGCAACATTCCTTCTGCACCCCAGTCTTCAACATCTGTTCTCTGCAACACTCCTTCTGCACCCCAGTCTCCAAACTCTGCTCTCTGCAATGATCCTTCTGGACCCCAGTTTTCAACCTCTGCTCTCAGTAACAGTCCTTCTGCACCACAGTCTCCAACCTCTGCTCTCTATAAGATCCTTCTGCACTCTAGTTTCCAAACTCTGCTGTCTATAACATTCCTTCTCCACCCCAGTCTTCAACCTCAGCTCTCTGCAACAGTCCTTCTGCTCCCCAGTCTCCGAGATCTGTTTTCTGTAACAGGCCTTCAGTTTCGCAGTCTCCAACCTCTGCTCTTTATAAAGGTCCTTCTAGACCCCAGTCTCCAACCTCTGCTTTCTGTATCAGTATGCCTGAACCCCAGTCTCCAAAATATGTTCTCTGTATCTATCCTTTGCACCTCAGTCTCCAACCTATGCTCTATGTAAGAGTCCTTCTGCACTCCAGTCTTCAACCTCTGCTCTCTGTAACAGTCCTTCTATACCCCAGTTTCCAGTCACTGCTCTCTGTAAAAGTCCACCTGTACCTCAGTCTGAAACCTGTGCTCTCCACGATTCTTCTGCACCCCAGTCTCCAATTACTGCTCTCTTTAACAGTCTACCTGCAGCTCAGTCTTTAACCTCTGCTCTCTGTAAGATCCTTCAGCAACTCAGTCTCCAAACACTGCTCTCTATAAAAGTCCTTCTGCACCCCAGTCTCAAACCTCTCCTCTCTGTAACAGGCCTTCTGCACAAATGTCTCCAAACTCTGCTCTATGCAACGATCATTCTGCACGCCTGTCTCCAACCTCTGCTCTCTGCAATGATTCTACTAAACCCCAGTCTCCAACCTCTAATCTCTGAAACAGTCCTTCTGCACACCAGTCTCCAAACGCTGCTCTCTGTAAAAGTCCTTCCACACCTCGGTCTCCAACCCCTGCTCTCTGTAACAATCCTTCTGCAACCCAGTCTCTAAAATATGCTCTCTGCAACAGTCCTTTTCCACCCCAGTCTCCAACATTTGCTAACTGCAACAGTCCTTCTGCACCCCAGTCTCCAAATTCTGCTCTCAGCAACGAACCTTCTGGACCCCAATCTCCAACGTCTGCTCTCTGCAACAGTCCATCTGCAATACAGTCTCCAACCTCTGCTCTCTGCAATGATCCTACTGGATCCCATTATCCAACCTCTGATCTCTGCAACAGTCCTTCTGCACCTCAGTCTCTAACTTCTGCTCTATGTAAGATCCTTCTGCACCCCTGTCTCCAAGCTCTGCTATTTGCAACGATCCTTCTGCACCCCAGTCTACAACCTCTGTTCTATGTAACAGGACTTCTGCACCTCAGTCTCCAACCTCTGCACTCTGCAACAGTTCTTCTGCAACCCAGTCTCTAGATTCTGCTCTCTGCAACAGTCTTTCTGTACTGCATTCTGCAAACTCTACTCTCTGTAACATTCTTACTGCACCCAATAGTAGAGTCTCTGATTTCTGCATCAGGCCTTCTACAGCCCAGTCTCTAACTTCTGCTCTAAATGTTTTTCTGCACCTTAGTGTCCAACCTCTGCTCTCTGCAGCAGTTTTTCTGCACCCCAGTCTCCAACCTCTGCTCTCTGCAACAGTCCTTCTGCACCCCAGTCTCCAAACTGTGCTCTCTGTAACAATCCTTCTGCACCTCAGTCTGCAAACTCTGTTTCTGCAACGGTCCTTCTGCACTCCAGTCTCCAACATCTGGTCTCTGCAACAGTCCTTCTGAGCCACAGTCTGAAAACTCTGCTGTCTGAAACGAACCTACTGCACCCCAGTCTCCTACCTCTGCTGTCTGTTACAATCCTTCTGCACCTCAGTCTCCATCATCTGTTCTCTGTAATATCCATCTGAACCCCAGTCTCCAACAACTGCTCTCTGTAACAGTCCTTCTCCACCTCAGTCTCCAAACTCTTCTCTCTGCAAAAGCCTTCTGCACCCCAGTCTGCAAACTATGCTCTCTTCAACGATCTTACTGGACCCCAGTCTCCAACGTCTGCTCTCTGCAACAGTCCTTCTGCACCACAGTCTCCAACCTCTGCTCTCTGTAAGATCTTTCTGCAATCCAGTTTTCAAACTCTACTCTTTCTAACATTCCTTTTTCACCCTAGTCGCCAAACTCTGCTTTCTGCAATGGTCCTGCGGCACCCCAGTCTCCAAACTCTGTCCTCTGCAACACTCCTTCTGCTCCCCAGTCTCCAATATCTGCTCTCTTTTACAGTCCTTCTGTACCGCATTCACCAAACTCTGCTCTCTGTAACGGTCCTTCTGCACCCCAGTCTCCAAACCCTGCTTTCCGTATCAGTCCTTCTGAACCCCAGTCTCCAACCTCTGCTCTCTGTGTCTGTCCTTCTTCACCTCAGTCTCCAAATTGCGCTTTCTGTAACAGTCCTTCTGCACCCAAGTCTCCCAACGCTGCTCTCTGAACAGTCCTTCTATACTGTAGTCTCCAACCTCTGCTCTCTGTAACGGTCCTTCTGCACCCCAATTTCCAACCTCTGCTTTCTGTAACAGTCTTTGTGCACCTCATTCTCCAAACTCTGTTCTCCGTAACAGTCCTTCTACACCTCAATCTCCAACCTCTGCTCTGTGTAATAGTACTTCTGCACCTCAGTCTGAAACCTCTGCTCTCCACGATCCTTCTGCACCCCAGTCTCCAACCACTGGTCTCTGTAACAGTCCACCTGCACCTTAGTCTCCAACCTCTGCTCTCTGTAAGATTCTTCAGCAACCCTTTCTTAAAAATCTGCTCTCTGTACCAGTCCTTCTCCACCCCAGTCTCCAACCTCTCCTCTTCGTAACAGGCCTTCTGCAGGCCAGTCTCCAAATCTGCTCTCTATAGCAGGCCTTCTGCACGCAAGTCTCCAAACTCTGCTCTCTGCAACGATCATTCTGCACCCCAGTCTGTAACCTCTGCTCTCTGCAATGATCCTAGGGCACCCCAGTCTTCAACCTCTGATCTCTACAACAGTCCTTTTGCACCTCAGTCTCCAAATTCTGCTCTCTGTAAGATCCTTCTGCACCACTGTCTCCAACCTCTTTTCTCTTTAACATTCTTTCTTCACCCCAATATTCAACGTCTGCTTTCTGTATCAGTCCTTCTGAACACCAGTCTCCAACCTCTGCTCTCTGTTTTTATCCTTCTTCACCTCAGTCTCCAACCTGTGCTTTCTGTAATAGTCCTTCTTCACCCAAGTCTCCCACCTCTGCTCTCTGTAACATTCCTTCTATACCTTAGTCTCCAAACTCTGATCTCTGTAACGGTCCTTCTGCACCCCAATTTCCAACCTCTGCTTTCTTTAACAGTCCTTCTGCATCTCAGTCTCCAAACTCTGCTCTTCGAAACAGTCCTTCTACACCTCAATCTCCAAACTCTGCTCTGTGTAATAGTACTTCTGCACCTCAGTCTGAAACCTCTCTTCTCCACGATCTTTCTGCACCCCAGTCTCCAACCACTGCTCTCGGTAACATTCCACCTGCACCTTAGTCTCCAACCTCTGCTCTCTGTAAGATCCTTCAGCACCCCTTTCTTCAAAGTCTGCTCTCTGTACCAGTCCTTCTGCACCCCAGTCTCCAACCTCTCATCTCTGTAACAGGCCTTCTGCATGCCCGTCTTCAAATGTGCTCTCTATAGCTGGCCTTCTGCACGCAAGTCTCCAACCTCTGCTCTCTGCAACGATCATTCTGCACCCCAGTCTTTAACCTCTGCTCTCTGCAATGATCCTACTGCACCCCAGTCTCCAACCTCTGATCTCTACAACAGTATTTCTGCACGTCAGTCTCCAAATTCTGCTCTCTGTAAGATCCTTCTGCATCGCTGTCTCCAAACTCTGCTCTATATAACAGTCCTTCTTTACCCCAGTCTCCAACGGCTGCTTTCCGCAACAGTTCTTCTGCACCCCAGTCTCCAAACACTGCTCTCTCCAACAGTCCTTTGGCACCCTAGTTATCAACATCAGCTCTCTTTTACAGTCTTTCTCCACCCCAGTCTCCAACCTCTGCTCTCTGTAACAGTCCTCCTGTACTGCAGAATCCAACTTCTGCTCTCTGTAAGTGTCTTTCTGCACCCAAGACTCCAATCTCTGCTTTCTGTATTAGTCCTTCTGCAACCCAGTCTCCCACCTCTGCTCTCTATAAAAGTCCTTCTGCACACCAGTCTCCAAAGTCCACTATCTGCAACAGTCCTTCGGCACCCCAGTCTCCAACCTCTGCTCTGTAACAATTCTTCTGCACCTCAGGCTCCAAACGCTTTTCTCTGTAGTATCCTACTCCAACCCAGTCTCCAAACTCTGCTGTCTGTAACAGTTCTTCTGCACACCTGTCTCCAACCTCTACTCTCTGCACTGATCCTTCTTCACCCAGTCTCCAACCTCTGCTCTCTGCAACAGTCCTTCAACAAATCAGTCTAAAAACTCTGCTCTCTGCAACAATCTTTCTGAACCTCAGTATCCTACCTCTGCTCTTTCTAAGACCCTTCTGAAACCCAGTCTCCAAACTCTGCTCTCTGTAACAGTCCTTCTGCAGAATAGTTTTCAACCTCTGCTCTCTGTAACAAGAATTTTACAACCCATTCTCGAAACTCTACTCTCTGTAACAGGCCTTCAGAACCCCAGTCTCCAACCCCTTCTTTCTGCAATGATTTTTCTCCACCACAGTCTCCAAGCTCTGCTCTCGGCAACAGTCCTGCACCCTAGTCACCAACCTCTGCTCTCTGTAAGATCCTTATGCACTCCTGTCTCCAACTCATCTCTCTGCAACGATTCTACTCCATCCCAGTCTCCAAGATCTGCTCTCTGCAACAGTCCTTTTGCACCCCAGTCTCTAAACTCTGCTCTCTGTAAGATCCATCTGAACCTCAGTCTCCAACCTCTTCTCTCTGAAACAGTGCTTCTTCACACAAGTCTCCAAACTCTGCTCTCTGTAACTGTCCTTCTGCACCTCAGTCTTGAAACTCTGCTCTCTGTAACAGTCCATCTGCACCTCAGTCTCTAGAATCTGCTCTCTGCAACGATCCTTCTGGAACCCAGTCTCCAACTTCATCTCTGTGAAACAGTCCTTCTGTACTACAGTCTCCAACCTCTGCTCTCTGTAAGATCCTTCTTCACTCCAGTTTCTAAACTTTGCTCTCTGTAACATTCCTTCTCCACCCAATTCTCGAACTCCTGTACTCTGCAACAGTCCTTCTGCGATCTTCTCTGTGTAACAGTTTTTCTATACCGCAGTCTCCAACCTCTGCTCTCTGTAACCATCCTTATACACCCCAGTTTCCAAACTCTGCTTCCTGTAACAGTCCGTCTGCACCTGAATCTCCAAACTCTGTTCTCTGTAACAGTCCTTGTGAACCCCAGTCTCCAACATATGCTCTCTGCAAAAGTCCTTCTGTACCTCAGTCTGAAAACTCTGCTGTCTAGAATGAACCTTCTGCACCCCAGTCTCCTACCTCTGCTCTCTTTAAGAGTCCATCTACACCTCAGTCTCCAACCTCTGTTCTCTTTAACAGTCCTTCTGCACCTCAGTCTCCCAACTCTGCTCCCTGTAAGATCCTTCTGCAACCCAGTCTTTAAACTCTGTGCTTTGTACCTGACTTTCTGGAAACAGTTTCCTACTTCTGCTCTCTGTAACAGGACTTCTGCAACCCAGTCTCCAAACTCTGCTCTTTGTAACAGGCTTTCTGCACCCCAGTCTCCAACCTCTTCTCTCTGCAACGATTATTCTCCACCCCAGTCTCCAACATCTGCTGTCTGCAACAGTCGTTTTGAACCCCAGTCTCCAAACTCTGCTCTCTGTACGATCCATCTGAACCCCAGTCTCCAAACTATGCTCTCTGTAACAGTCCTTCTACACCCAAATCTTCAAAGTCTGCTCTCTGTAACAGTCTTTCTGCACCTCAGTCCCCAACCTCTGCTCTCTGTAACAGCCCTTCTGCACCCAGTCTCTAAAATCTGCTCTCTGCAACATTCCTTCTGCACCCCAGTCTTCAACATCTGCTCTCTGCAACACTCCTTCTGCACTCCAGTCTCCAAACTCTGCTCTCTGCAATGATCCTTCTGGACCCCAGTTTTCAACCTCTGCTCTCAGTAACAGTCCTTCTGCACCACAGTCTCCAACCTCTGCTCTCTATAAGATCCTTCTGCACTCTAGTTTCCAAACTCTGCTGTCTATAACATTCCTTCTCCACCCCAGTCTTCAACCTCAGCTCTCTGCAACAGTCCTTCTGCTCCCCAGTCTCCGAGATCTGTTTTCTGTAACAGGCCTTCAGTTTCGCAGTCTCCAACTTCTGCTCTTTATAAAGGTCCTTCTAGTCCCCAGTCTACAACCTCTGCTTTCTGTATCAGTCTGCCTGAACCCCAGTCTCCAAAATATGTTCTCTGTATCTATCCTTTGCACCTCAGTCTCCAACCTATGCTCTATGTAAGAGTCCTTCTGCACTCCAGTCTTCAACCTCTGCTCTCTGTAAGAGTCCTTCTATACCCCAGTTTCCAGTCACTGCTCTCTGTAAAAGTCCACCTGTACCTCAGTCTGAAACCTGTGCTCTCCACGATTTCTCTTCACCCCAGTCTCCAATTACTGCTCTCTGTAACAGTCCACCTGCAGCTCAGTCTTTAACCTCTGCTCTCTGTAAGATCCTTCAGCAACTCAGTCTCCAAACACTGCTCTCTATAAAAGTCCTTCTGCACCCCAGTCTCAAACCTCTCCTCTCTGTAACAGGCCTTCTGCACAAATGTCTCCAAACTCTACTCTATGCAACGATCATTCTGAACGCCTGTCTCCAAATTCTGCTCTCTGCAATGATTCTACTAAACCCCAGTCTCCAACCTCTCATCTCTGAAACAGTCCTTCTACACCTCAGTCTTCAACCTCTGCTCTCTCTAATAGGCCTTCTGCACCCCAGTCTCCAACCTTTTCTCTCTGCATCGATTCTTCTCCACACAATTCTTGAACATCTGCTCTCTGCAACTGTCCTTTTGCACCCCAGTCTGCAAACTCTCTGTAACATCCATCTGAACTGCAGTCTCCAACCTGTGCTCTCTGTAACAGTCCTCCTGCACACCAGTTTCCAAACGCTACTCTCTGTAAAAGTCCTTCCGCACCTCGGTCTCCAACCCCTGCTCTCTGTAACAATTTTTCTACACCCCAGTCTCTAAAATATGCTCTCTGCAACAGTTCTTTTCCACCCCAGTCTCCAACATCTGCTAACTGCAACAATCCTTCTGCACCCCCGTCTCCAATCTCTGCTCTCTGCAACGAACCTTCTGGACCCCAATCTCCAACGTCTGCTCTCTGCAACAGTCCATCTGCAATACAGTCCCCAACCTCTGCTCTTTGTAAGATCTTTCTGCACTCCAGTTTTCAAACTCTGCTCTCTGTAAAATTTCTTCTCCAACCCTCTCTCCTCTGCAACCGTCCTTCTGCTCCCCAGTCTCCAAGATCTGCTCTCTGTCACAGACCTTATGTACTGTAGTTTCCAAACTCTTCTCTCTGTAAAGGTCCTTCTGCAGCCCAGTCTCCAACCTCTGCTTTTTGAATCAGTCCTTCTGAACCCCAGTCTCCAACTTCTGCTCTTTGTATCTATCCTTCTGCACCTCAGTCTTCAAACTGTGATTTCTGTAACAGTCCTTCTGCACCAAAGTTTCCAACCTCTGCTCTCTGTAACAGTCCTTCTATAAGGCAGTCTCCAAACTCTGCTCTCTGTAACAGTCCTATGCACCCTAAATTCCAACCTCTGCTTTCTGTAACAGTCCTTCTACACCTCAGTCTGAAACCTCTGCTCTCCATGATTCTTCTGCACCCCAATCTCGAAACACTGCTCTCTGTAACAGTCCACCTGCACCTCAGTCTCCAACATCTGCTCTCTGTAAGTTCCTTCAGCAAACCAGTCTCCAAACTCTGCTCTCTGTAACAGGCCTTCTGCACGCCAGTCTCGAAACTCTGCTCTCTATAGCAGGCCTTCTGCATGCCTGTCTCCATACTCTGCTCTTTGTAGCAGGCCTTCTGCACCCAAGTCTCCTAACTCTGCTCTCTGCAATGATCCTTCTGCATCCCAATCTCCAACCTCTGCTCTCTGCAATGATCCTACTGGATCCCATTATCCAACCTCTGATCTCTGCAACAGTCCTTCTGCACCTCAGTCTCTAACTTCTGATCTATGTAAGATCCTTCTGCACCCCTGTCTCCAAGCTCTGCTATTTGCAACGATCCTTCTGCACCACAGTCTACAACCTCTATTCTATGTAACAGGACTTCTGCACCTCAGTCTCCAACCTCTGCACTCTGCAACAGTCCTTCTGCAACCCAGTCTCTAGATTCTGCTCTCTGCAACAGTCTTTCTGTACTGCATTCTGCAAACTCTACTCTCTGTAACATTCTTTCTGCACCCAATACTAGAGTCTCTGCTATCTGCATCAGTCCTTCTACAGCCCAGTCTCTAATTTCTGCTCTAAGTGTTTTTCTGCACCTTAGTCTCCAACCTCTGCTCTCTGCAGGAGTTTTTCTGCACGCCAGTCTCCAACCTCTGCTCTCTGCAACAGTCCTTCTGCACTTCAGTCTCCAAACTCTGATCTCTGAAACAGTCCTTCTGCACCCCAGTCTCCAAACTGTGCTCTCTGTAACAATTCTTCTGCACCTCAGTCTGCAAACTCTGTTCTCTGCAACGGTCCGTCTGCACTCCAGTCTCCAACATCTGGTCTCTGCAACAGTCCTTCTGCGCCACAGTCTGAAAACTCTGCTGTCTGAAACGAACCTCCTGCACCCCAGTCTCCTACCTCTGCTGTCTGTTACAATCCTTCTGCACCTCAGTCTCCATCATCTGTTCTCTGTAATATCCATCTGAACCCCAGTCTCCAACATCTGCTCTCTGTACCAGTCCTTCTGCACCTCAGTCTTCAAACTCTTCTCTCTGCAAAAGCCTTCTGCACCCCAGTCTGCAAACTATGCTCTCTTCAACGATCTTTCTGGACCCCAGTCTCCAATGTCTGCTCTCTGCAACAGTCTTTCTGCACCACAGTCTCCAACCTCTGCTCTCTGTAAGATCTTTCTGCAATCCAGTTTTCAAACTCTACTCTTTCTAACATTCCTTTTCCACCCTAGTCGCCAAACTCTGCTTTCTGCAATGGTCCTGCGGCATCCCAGTCTCCAAACTCTGTCCTCTGCAACACTCCTTCTGCTCCCCAGTCTCCAATATCTGCTCTCTTTTACAGTCCTTCTGTACCGCATTCACCAAACTCTGCTCTCTGTAACGGTCCTTCTGCACCCCAGTCTCCAACCCCTGCTTTCTGTGTCAGTCCTTCTGAACCCCAGTCTCCAACCTCTGCTCTCTGTGTCTATCCTTCTTCACCTCAGTCTCCAAATTGCGCTTTCTGTAACAGTCCTTCTGCACCCAAGGCTCCCAACTCTGCTCTCTGTAACTGTCCTTCTATACTGTAGTCTCCAACCTCTGCTCTCTGTAACGGTCCTTCTGCACCCCAATTTCCAACATCTGCTTTCTGTAACAGTCTTTGTGCACCTCAGTCTCCAAACTCTGCTCTCCGTAACAGTCCTTCTACACCTCAATCTTCAACCTCTGCTCTCTGTAACAGTACTTCTCCATCTCAGTCTGAAACCTCTGCTCTCCACGATCCTTCTGCACCCCAGTCTCCAACCACTGGTCTCTGTAACAGTCCACCTGCGCCTTAGTCTCCAACTTCTGCTCTCTATAAGATTCTTCAGCAAAACTTTCTTCAAAATCTGCTCTCTGTACCAGTCCTTCTGCACCCCAGTCTCCAACCTCTCCTCTCTGTAACAGGCCTTCTGCAGGCCAGTCTCCAAATCTTCTCTCTATACCAGGCCTTCTGCACGCAAGTCTCAAAAATCTGCTCTCTGCAATGATCCTTCTGCACCCCAGTATTTAAACTCTGCTCTCTGCAATGATCCTAGGGCACCCCAATCTTCAACCTCTGATCTCTACAACAGTTCTTCTGCACCTCAGTCTCCAAATTCTGCTCTCTGTAAGATCCTTCTGCACCGCTGTCTCCAACCTCTTCTCTCTGTAACATTCCTTCTTCAACCCAGTATTCAACGTCTGCTTTCTGTATCAGTCCTTCTGAACACCAGTCTCCAACCTCTGCTCTCTGTGTCTATATTTCTTCACCTCAGTCTCCAACCTGTGCTTTCTGTAATAGTCCTTCTTAACCCAAGTCTCCCACCTCTGCTCTCTGTAACATTCCTTCTATACCTTAGTCTCCAAACTCTGCTCTCTGTAACGGTCCTTCTGCACCCCAATTTCCAACCTCTGCTTTCTGTAACAGTCCTTCTGCACCTCAGTCTCCAAATTCTGCTCTTTGATACAGTTTTTCTACACCTCAATCTCCAACCTCTGTTCTGTGTAATAGTACTTCTGCACCTCAGTCTGAAACCTCTCTTCTCCACGATCCTTCTGCTCCCCAGTCTCCAACCACTGCTCTCTGTAATATTCCACCTGCACCTTAGTCTCCAACCTCTGCTCTCTGTAAGATCCTTCAGCACCCCTTTCTTCAAAATCTGCTCTCTGTACCAGTCCTTCTGCACCCCAGTGTCCAACCTCTCGTCTCTGTAACAGGCCTTCTGCACGCCCGTCTTCAAATCTGCTCTCTATAGCAGGCCTTCTGCACGCAAGTCTCCAACCTCTGCTCTCTGCAACGATTCTTCTGCACACCAGTCTTTAAACTCTGCTCTCTGCAATGATCCTACAGCACCCCAGTCTCCAACCTCTGATCTCTGCAATGATCCTACTGCACCCCAGTCTCCAACCTCTGATCTCTACAACAGTATTTCTGCACGTCAGTCTCCAAATTCTGCTCTCTGTAAGATCCTTCTGCACCGCTGTCTCCAAACTCTGCTCTCTATAACAGTCCTTCCTTACCCCAGTCTCCAACGTCTGCTTTCCGCAACAGTTCTTCTGCACCCCAGTCTCCAAACTCTGCTCTCTCCAACAGTCCTTTGGCACCCTAGTTATCAACATCAGCTCTCTTTTACAGTCTTTCTCCACCCCAGTCTCCAACCTCTGCTCTCTGTAACAGTCCTCCTGTACTGCAGAATCCAACTTCTGCTCTCTGTAAGGGTCTTTCTGCACCCAAGACTCCAATCTCTGCTTTCTGTATTAGTCCTTCTGCAACCCAGTCTCCCACCTCTGCTCTCTATAACAGTCCTTCTGCACCCCAGTCTCCAAAGTCTGCTATCTGCAACAGTCCTTCTGCACCCCAGTGTCCAACCTCTGCTCTCCGTAACAATTCTTCTGCACCTCAGTCTCCAAACTCTTTTCTCTGTAGGATCCCACTCCAACCCAGTCTTCAAACTCTGCTTTCTGTAACAGTCCTTCTGCACACCTGTCTACAACCTCTGCTCTCTGCACCGATCCTTCTTCACCCCAGTCTCCAACCTCTGCTCTCTGCAACAGTCCTTCTTTACCCCAGTCTTCAACCTCTGCTCTCTGCAACAGTCCTTCATCAACTCAGTCTAAAAACTCTGCTCTCTGCGACGATCCTTCTGCACCTCAGTCTCCTACCTCTGCTCTCTCTAAGACCCTTCTGAAACCCAGTCTCCAAACTCTGCTCTCTGTAACAGTCCTTCTGCAGAATAGTTTTCAACCTCTGCTCTCTGTAACAGGAATTTTACAACCCAGTCTCGAACCTCTGCTCTCTGTAACAGGCCTTCAGAACACCAGTCTCAAACCTTTTTTCTCTTCAATGATTTTTCTCCACCCCAGTCTCCAACTTCTGCTCTCGGCAACAGTCCTGCTCCCTAGTCACCAACCTCTGCTCTCTGTAAGATCCTTATGCACTCCAGTCTCCAACTCTTCTCTCTGCAACGATTCTACTCCATCCCAGTCTCCAACATCTGCTCTCTGCAACAGTCCTTTTGCACCCCAGTCTCTAAACTCTGCTCTCTGTGAGATCCATCTGAACCCCAGTCTCCAACCTCTGCTCTCTGAAACAGTCCTTCTCCACACAAGTCTCCAAACTCTGCTCTCTGTAACTGTCCTTCTGCACCTCAGTCTCGAAACTCTGCTCTCTGTAACAGTCCATCTGCACCTCAGTCTCTAGAATGTGCTCTCTGCAAGGATCCTTCTGGACCCCAGTCTCCAACTTCTTCTCTGTGCAACAGTCCTTCTGTACTACAGTCTCACACCTCTGCTCTCTGTAAGATCCTTCTTCAATCCAGTTTCTAAACTCTGCTCTCTGTAACATTCCTTCTCCACCCAATTCTCCAACTCCTGTACTCTGCAACAGTCCTTCTGCGATCTTCTCTGTGTAACAGTTTTTCTATACCGCAGTCTCCAACCTCTGCTCTCTGTAACCGTCCTTCTACACCCCAGTTTCCAAACTCTGCTTTCTGTAACAGTCCGTCTGCACCCGAATCTCCAAACTCTGTTCTCTGTAACAGTCCTTCTACACCCCAGTCTCCAAATTCTGCTCTCTACAACAGACCTTCTGCACCCCAGTCTCCAACATATGCTCTCTGCAAAAGTCCTTCGGTATCTCAGTCTAAAAACTCTGCTGTCTAGAATGAACCTTCTGCACCCCAGTCTCCTACCTCTGCTCTTTTTAAGAGTCCATCTACACCTCAGTCTCCAACCTCTGCTCTCTATAACAGTCCTTCTGCACCTCAGTCTCCCAACTCTGCTCTCTGTAAGATCCTTCTGCAACCCAGTCTTTAAACTCTGCACTTTGTACCAGTCTTTTTGTAAACAGTCTCCTACTTCTGCTCTCTGTAACAGGACTTCTGCAACCCAGTCTCCAAACTCTGCTCTTTGTAACAAGCTTTCTGCACCCCACTCTCCAACCTCTTCTCTCTGCAACGATTCTTCGGCACCCCAGTCTCCAACATCTGCTGTCTGCAACAGTCGTTTTGAACCCCAGTCTCCAAACTCTGCTCTCTGTAAGATCCATCTGAACCCCAGTCTCCAAACTATGCTCTCTGTAACAGTCCTTCTACACCCAAATCTTCAAACTCTTCTCTCTGTAACAGTCTTTCTGCACCTCAGTCTCCAACCTCTGCTCTCTGTAACAGCCCTTCTGCACCCCAGTCTCTAAAATCTGCTCTCTGCAACATTCCTTCTGCACCCAGTCTTCAACATCTGCTCTCTGCAACACTCCTTCTGCACTCCAGTCTCCAAACTCTGCTCTCTGCAATGATCCTTCTGGACCCCAGTTTTCAACCTCTGCTCTCAGTAACAGTCCTTCTGCACCACAGTCTCCAACCTCTGCTCTCTATTAGATCCTTCTGCACTCTAGTTTCCAAACTCTGCTGTCTATAACATTCCTTCTCCACCCCAGTCTTCAACCTCAGCTCTCTGCAACAGTCCTTCTGCTCCCCAGTCTCCGAGATCTGTTTTCTGTAACAGGCCTTCAGTTTCGCAGTCTCCAACCTCTGCTCTTTATAAAGGTCCTTCTAGACCCCAGTCTACAACCTCTGCTTTCTGTATCAGTCTACCTGAACCCCAGTCTCCAAAATATGTTCTCTGTATCTATCCTTTGCACCTCAGTCTCCAACCTATGCTCTATGTAAGAGTCCTTCTGCACTCCAGTCTTCAACCTCTGCTCTCTGTAAGAGTCCTTCTATACCCCAGTTTCCAGTCACTGCTCTCTGTAAAAGTCCACCTGTACCTCAGTCTGAAACCTGTGCTCTCCACGATTTCTCTTCACCCCAGTCTCCAATTACTGCTCTCTGTAACAGTCCACCTGCAGCTCAGTCTTTAACCTCTGCTCTCTGTAAGATCCTTCAGCAACTCAGTCTCCAAACACTGCTCTCTATAAAAGTCCTTCTGCACCCCAGTCTCAAACCTCTCCTCTCTGTAATAGGCCTTCTGCACAAATGTCTCCAAACTCTGCTCTATGCAACGATCATTCTGCATGCCTGTCTCCAACCTTTGCTCTCTGCAATGATTCTACTAAACCCCAGTCTCCAACCTCTCATCTCTGAAACAGTCCTTCTGCACCTCAGTCTTCAACCTCTGCTCTCTCTAATAGGCCTTCTGCACCCCAGTCTCCAACCTCTTCTCTCTGCAATGATTCTTCTCCACCCAATTCTCGAACATCTGTTCTCTGCAACTGTCCTTTTGCACCCCAGTCTGCAAACTCTCTGTAACATCCATGTGAACTGCAGTCTCCAACCTGTGCTCTCTGTAACAGTCCTTCTGCACACCAGTCTCCAAACGCTGCTCTCTCTAAAAGTCCTTCCGCACCTCGGTCTTCAACCCCTGCTCTCTGTAACAATCCTTCTGCACCCCAGTCTCTAAAATATGCTCTCTGCAACAGTCCTTTTCCACCCCAGTCTCCAACATCTGCTAACTGCAACAGTCCTTCTGCACCCCAGTCTCCAAACTCTGCTCTCTGCAACAAACCTTCTGGACCCCAATCTCCAATGTCTGCTCTCTGCAACAGTCCATCTGCAACACAGTCTCCAACCTCTGCTTTCTGTAAGATCTTTCTGCAATGCTGTCTTTAACCTCTGCTCTCTGTAACAGTCTTTTTGCACCCCAGTCTCCAACCTCTGCTCTCCGCAACAGTTCTTCTTCACCCCAGTCTCCAAACTCTGCTCTCTCCACCAGTCCTTCGGCACCCTAGTTACCAACATCAGTTCTCTTTTACAGTCCTTCTGCACCCCAGTTTCCAAACTCTGCTCTCTGTAACAGTCCTCCTGTACTGCAGGATCCAACCTCTGCTCTCTCTATCGGTCTTTCTGCACCCCAGACTCCAATCTCTGCTTTCTGTATCAGTCCCTGTGCACCTCAGTCTCCAACCTCTGCACTCTGTAAAAATCCTTCTGTAAATCAGTCTCCAAACTCTGTACTCTGCAACGTTACTTCTGCACCTCAGTCTCCAACATCTACTCTCTGTATCAGTCTTTCTGCAGCTGATTCTTCAACCTCTGCTCTCTCTAGGAACCTTCTTCAACCCAGTCTCCAAACTCTCCTCTCTGTAACAGTCCTTCTGCACACCAGTCTCCAACCTCTGCTCTCTGTAATCATCCTTCTGCACCCCAGTCTCCAATCTCTGCTCTCTCCAAGGATCCTTCTACACCTCACTCTCCAACCTCTGCTCTCTGAAGGATTCTTCTGCACCACAATCTCCAACTTCTGCTCTCTGCAACAGTCGTTCTGCACACCAATCTCAAACATGTGCTCTTTGCAACATCTTTCAGCAACTCAGTCTAAATAGTCTGCTCTCTGCAACAATCCTTCTGCACCTCAGTCTCCTACCTCGGCTCTCTCTGACCCTTCTGCAACCCAGTCTCCAAACTTTGCTCTCTGTAACAGTCCTTCTGCAGAATAGTTTCCAACTTCTGCTCTCTGTAACAGGAATTTTGCAACCCAGTCTCCAACCTCTGCTCTCTGTAACAAGCCTTCAGAAACCCAGTCTCCAACCTCTTCTCTCTGCAATAATTTTTTTCTACCCCAGTCTCCAAACTCTGCTCTCGGCAACAGTCCTTCTGCACCCTATTCACCAACCTCTGCTCTCTGTAAGATCCTTATGCACTCCAGTCTTCAACCTCTTCTCTCTGAAACGATTTTTCTCCATCTCAGTCTCCAACATCTGCTCTCTGCAACTGTCCTTTTGCACCCCAGTCTCCAAACTCTGCTCTCTGTAAGATCCATCTGAAACCCAGTCCCCAACCTCTGCTCTCTGTAACATTCCTTCTGCACACCAGTCTCCAAACTCTGCTCTATGTAACTGTCCTTCTGCACCTCAGTCTCCAAACTCTGCTCTCTGTAACAGTCCATCTGCACCTCAGTCACTAAAATCTGCTCTTTTCCACGATTTTTCTGGACCCCAGTCTCAAACTTCTGCTCTCTGCAACAGTCCTTCTGCACCACAGTCTCCAGACTCTGCTCTCTTTAAGATCCTTCTGCACTCCATTTTCCAACCTCTGCTCTCTGTAACATTCCTTCTCGACCCCAGTCCCCAACTTCTGTCCTCTGCAACAGTCCTGCTGCTCCCCAGTCTCCCAGATCTGCTCTGTGTAACAGTCCTTCTGTACCGCAGTCTCCAACCTCTGCTCTCTGTAACGGTCCTTCTACACCCCAATTTCCAAACTCTGCTTTCTGTAACAGTACTTCTGCCTCATTGTTCAAACTCAGCTCTCTGTAACACTTCTTCTACACCCCAGTCTCCAACCTCTTCTCTCTGCATTGGTACCTCTTCACCCCAGTCCCCAACCTTGCTCTCTACAACAGTACTTCTGTACTGCAGGCTCCAACTTCTGTTCTCTGTAAGGGTCCTTTTGCAATTCAGTCTGCCACCTCTACTTTCTATGTCAGTCCTTCTGCACCACCGTCTCTAAACTCTGCTCTCTCTAACCGTAATTCTGCACCTCACTCCGCAACCTCTGCTCTCTGCAACAGTCTTTCTGCATCCAGTCTTCAAACTCTGCTCTCTGCAAGAGTCCATTTGCACCCCAGTCTCCATCCTCTGCTCTCTGCAACAGTCCTTCTCCACCCCAGTCTCCAACCTCTGGTCTCTTTAACAGTCCTTCTGTACTGCAATCTTCAACCTCTGATCTTGGTAAGGGTCCTTCTGCACCCCGGTCTCCAAACTCTGCTTTCTGTATCAGTTCTTCTGCACCCCAGTTTCTAACCGGTGCTCTCTGTAATAGTTTTTCTGCACCTCAGACTCCATCCACTGCTCGCTGCTACAGTCCTTAAGCGCCTCAATCTTTAACCTTTTCTCTCTGCCACAGTCCTTCTGCAGCTCAGTTTCAAAACTCTGCTCTCTGTAAGATCCTTCTGAAACCCAGTCTCCAACCTCTACTTTCTGCAATGGTCCTTCTGTAAACCAGTCTCCAACCTCTGTTCTCTACAACAGTCATACTGCACCCCAGTCTCCAACGTCTGCTCTCTATAAGAGTCTTTCAGTCTCCAAACTCTGTTCTCTGTAAGGGTCCATCTGCACCCCAGTCTTAAACCTCTGCTTTCCGTATCAGCCCTTCTGCACTGCAATCTCCAAACACTGCTCTCTCCAACGATGCTTCTGCACCTCAGTCTCAAAACTCTGCTCTCTCAAACAGTCCTTCTGTACCTTATTCTACAACCTCTGCTCTCTGTAAGATTCTTTTGCAACCCAGTCTCCGAACTCTGATCTCTGTAACTGTCCTTCTGCACCTCAGTCTCCAAGAACTGCTCTCTGTAACAGGCCTTCTTCTCCTCAGTATCCAAACTCTGCTGTATGTAACAGGCCTATTGTGCCCAGTCTCCAAACTCTTCTCTCTTCAATGATCCTTCTCCACCCCAGTCTCCAACCTCTGCTCTCAGCAACAGTCCTTTTGCACCCCAGTCACTAACCTATGCTCCCTGTAAGATCCTTCTGCACACCTGTCTCCAACCTCTGCTCTCTGTAACACTCCTCTGCACACCATTCTCCAACTTCTGCTCTCTATAATGGTCTTTCTGCACCTCAGTCTCTAACATGTGCTCTCTGCAACACTCCTTCTGCACCCCAGTCAAATAACTATGCTCTCTGCAACAGTTTTTCTGCACCTCAGTCTTTAACCTGTGCTCTCTGCAACATTCCTTCTGCACCCCAGTATCAAACCTATGCTCTCTGTAATAGTCTGCCTGCACCCCAGTCTCCAACCTCTGCTATCTGTAATGATCCTTCTGCACCCCAGTCTCAAACATCCGCTCTCTGTAACAGTCATTCTGCACCGCAGTTTCCAAACTCTTTTCTCTATAATATCGTACTGAAACCCAGTCTCCAACGTCTGCTATTTGTAACTGTCCTTCTGCACCCCAGTCTTTAACCTCTGATCCCTGCAACAGTCCTTCTTCACCTCAGACTCCAAATTCTGCTTTCTGCAACAGTCCTTCTGCACCCAAGTCTCCAAACTCTTCTCTCTGCAACATTCCTTCTGCACCCCAGTCTACAAACTGTGCTCTCTGTAAAAGTCTTTCTGCACCCCAGTCTCCAAACTCTGCCCTCTTCAACGATCCTTCTGCACACCAGTCTCGAGCCTCTGCTCTCTTCAACGATCCTTCTGCACATAAGTCTCCAACCTCTGCTCTCAGCAACGATCCTTCTCCACCCCAGTCTCAAACCTCTGCTCTCTGCAAGAGTCCTTGTGAACCCCAGTCTCCAATATCTGCTTTGTGCAACAGTTTTTCTGTACCTCAATCTGAAAACTCCCCTCTCTGTAATCCTCCATCTGCAACAGTCTCCAACCTATGCTCTCTGTAACAGTCCTTCTGTACCTCAGTCTCCAATCTCTGCTCTATGCAACAGTCCTCTGCGCACAAGTCTCTAACATCTTGTCTCTTAAACAGTCATTCTACACCCTAGTCTCCAACCTCTGCTCTATGCAACAGTCCTCCTACAACCCAGTCTCCATACTCTGATCGCCCCAATGATCCTTCTGCACCCCAGTCTCCAAACTCTGTTCTCTACATCAGTTCTTCTGCACCCCAGTCTCCAACCTCTGCCCTCTGAAACAGTCCTTCTGTACCACAGTCTCCAACATTTGTTCTGTGTAAGGGCCCTTATGCACCCTAGTATCCAACTTCTCCTTTCTGTATCAGTCGTTTTGAACCACAGTCACCAAACTCTGCCCTCTGTAATCGTCCTTCTGCAACTCAGTCTGCAACCTCTGCTCTCTGCAACAGTTCTTCTGCACCCCAGACTCCATCCTCTGCTCTCTGCAACAGTCCATTTGTACCCCAGTCTCCAACATCTGCTCTCTGCAACAGTCATTATTCACCGCAGTCTCCAAACTTTGCTCTCTGTAACAGTCTTTCTGTATTGCATTTTACAATCTCTGCTCTCTGTAATGGACTTTTGCACCCGAGTCTCCAACATCTGCTTTCTGTGTCAGTCCGTCTGCACTGCAGTCTCAAACCTATGCTCTGTTTAACTGTCCTTCTGCACTTTATTCTCCAACTTCTGCTTTCTGCTACAGTCTTTCTGGACCCCAATTTCCAACCTCTACTCTCTGCAACAGTCTTTCTACATCCCAGTCTAAAACCTCTGCTCTCTGCCACAGTCCTTCTGCACCCCAGTTTCCAACATCTGCTCTCTGTAACAATCCTTCTGCACCCCAGTCTGAAACCTCTGCTAGCTGCAACAGTCCTTGTGAACCCCAGTCTCCAACATCTGCTTGCTGCAACAGTTCTTCTGTACCTCAGTCTGAAAACTCTGCTCTCTGCAATAATCCATCTGCACCCCAGTCTAAAAACTCTGTTCTCTGTAACAGTCCTTCTGTAACTCAGTCTCCAATCACTGCTCTTTGCAACAGTCCTTCTACACCCAAGTCTTCATACTCTGATCGCCCCAACAATCCGTCTGCACCCCAGTCTCCAAACTCTGTTCTCTACATCAGTTCTTCTGCAACCCAGACTCCAACCTCTGCTCTCTGTAACAGTCCTTCTGTACCACAGTCTCCAACCTCTGTTCTCTGTAAGGGTCCTTATGCACCCTAGTATCCAACCTGTGCTTTCTGTATCAGTCGTTTAAACCACAGTCTCCAAATTCTGTCCTCTGTAGCCGTCTTTCTGCAACTCAGTCTGCAACCTCTGCTCTCTGCAACAGTCCTTCTGCACCCCAGTCTCCATTCTCTATTCTTTGAAACAGTCCTTTTGCACCTCAGTCTCCAAAATCTGCTCTCTGCAACAGTCATTCTGCACCCCAGTCTCCAAACTTTGCTCTCTGTAACAGTCCTTCTGTACTGCATTCTCCAACATCTGCTCTCTGTAAGGGTACTTCTGCACCCCAATTTCAATCCTCTGCTTTCTGTGTCAGTCCTGCTGCAACCCAGGCTCCAACCTCTGCTCTGCATAACTGTCCTTCTGCACCTTAGGCTCCAGCCTCTGCTCTCTGCTACAGTCCTTATGAACCCCAATCTCCAACCTGTACTCTCTGTAACAGTCCTTGTACATCCCAGTCTAAAACCTCTGCTCTCTGCATCAGTCCTTCTGCACCCCTGTCTCAAACCTCTGCTCTCTGTAACAATCCTTCTGCACCTCAGTCTCCAAACTCTGCTCTCTGCAACGGTCCTTCTGCACCTCAGTCTCCAACTTCTACTCTCTGTAACAGTGCTTCTGCACCTCAGTCTCCATTCTCTGCTCTCTGTAAGATCCTTCTGCAACCCAGTCTTCAAACTCTGCTCTCTGTAACAGTCCTTAATCACCCCAGTCTCCAAATTGTGCTCTCTGTAACAGGCCTTCTGCACTCCAGTCTCCATCCTCTGCTTTCTATATCAGTACATCTGCACTTCAGTCTCTAACGTCTGCTAAATGCAATGATCCTTCTGCACCCGTCTCCAAACTCTGCTCCCTGCAACAGTGCTTGTGCAACCCAGTCTACAACATCTGCTCTCTGCAACATTTCTTCTGTAGCTCAGTCTGAAAACTCCGCTGTCTGCAATAATCCTTCTTCACACCAGTCTCCAACCTGTGCACTCTGTAACAGTCCTTCTGCACCACAGTCTCCAACCTCTGCTTTCAGCAGCACTACTTCTGCATCCCAGTCTCCAACCTCTGCTCTCTGCAACATTCCTTCTGCTTCCCAGAATCAAACCTGTGCTCTCTGTAAAAGTCCGTCTGCACCCCAGTCTCCAACCTCTGCTTTTTTAACGATCCTTCTGAACCTCAGACTCTAAACTCCACTCTCTGCAACAGTCTTTCTGCACCTAAGTCTCCAAACTCTGCTTTCTGCAACAGTCCTTCTGCACTCAAGTCTCCAACCTCTGCTCTCTACAACATTCCTTCTGCACTTCAGTCTCCAACCTGTGCTCTCTGCAATGATCCTTCTGCACCCCAGTCTCAAACCTCTTCTCGCTGCAACAGTCCTTGTGAACCCCAGTCTCCAACATCTGCTTCCTGCCACAGTTCTTCTGTACCTCAGTCTGAAAATTCTGCTCTCTTCAACAGTCCTTCTACACCCTAGTCTCCATACTCTGCTCGCCCCAACGTTCCATCTGCACCCCAGTCTCCAACCTTTGTTCTCTACATAAGTTCTTCTGCACCCCAGTCTCCAACCTCAACTCTCTGTAACAGTCTTTCTGTACCGCCGTCTCCAACCTCTGTTCTCTGTAAGGGTCCTTATGCTCCCCAGTATCCAACCTCTGCTTTCTGAATCAGTCGTTTTGCACCACCGTCTACAAACTCTTCCCTCTCTAACAGTCCTTCTGCAACTCAGTCTGCAACGTCTGCTCTCTGCAACAATCCTTCTGCACAACAGTATGCATCCCCTACTCTCTGAAACAGTCCTTTTTCACCCCAGTCTCCAAAATCTGCTCTCTGGAACAGTAGTTCTCCACCCCAGTCTCCAACCTCTGGTCTCTGTAACAGCCCATCTGTACTGCATTCTACAAACTCTGCTCTCGGTAAGGGTACTTCTGCACCCGAGTCTCCAACCTCTGCTTTCTGTATCAGTCCTTCTGCACCCCAGTCTCCAAACTGTGCTCTGTGTAACTGTACTTCTGCACCTTAGTCTCCAACCTCTGCTCTCTGCTACACTCTTTATGGACCCCAATTTCCAATCTCTCCAAAGTTTCCTCTCTGTAACAGTCCTTCTGCACCCCAGTCTTTAACCTCTTCTCTCTGCAACAATCCTTCTGCACCTCAGTCTCCAACCTCTGCTTTCTGCAACAGTCCTTCTGCAAACAAATCTCCAACCTCTGCTCTCCGCAACATTCCTTCTGCAGCCAAGACTCCAACCTATGCTTTCTGTAAAAGTCCTTCTGCACCCCAGCCTCCAAACTCTGCTCTATGTAACGAAACTTCTGCACCCAGTCTCGAACCTCTGCTCTCTGCAACGATCCTTCTGCACCTCAGTCTCCAACCTCTGCTCTCTGCAACGATCCTTCTGCACACCAGTCTCAAACCTCTGCTAGCTGCAACAGTCCTTATGAACCCCAGTCTCCAACATCTGCTCCCTGAAACAGTTCTTCTGTACCTCAGTCTGAAAACTCTGATTTCTGCAATAATCCATCTGCACCCCAGTCTCCAAACTCTGCTCTCTGTAACAGTCCTTCTGTACCTCAGTCTCCAATCACTGCTCTATGCAACAGTCCTTCTGCACCCAAGTCTACAACATCTGCTCTCTTCAAAAGTTCTTCTACACTTTAGTCTCCATACTCTGCTCGCCTAAACAATCCTTCTGTACCCCATGCTCCAACATGTGTTCCCTACATCAGTCCTTCTGCAACTCAGTCTGCAATCTCTGGTCTCTGCAACAGTCCTTCTTCACCCCAGTCTCCATCTTCTGCTCTCTGCAGCAGTCCTTTTGCACCCCAGTGTCCTACATCTGCTCTCTGAAACAGTCCTTCTCCACCCCAGTCTCAAACCTCTGCTCTCTATAATAGTCCTTCTGTACTGCATTCTCCAAACTCTGCTCTCTGTAAAGGTTCTTATACACCCGAGTCTCCAAGTTCTGCTTTATGTATCCGTCCTTCTGCACCCCAGTCTCCAACCTGTGCTCTGTGTAACTGTCCCTCTGCACGTTAGTCTTCAAACTCTGCTCTCTACTACAGTCCTTCTAGGCCCCAGTCTCCAACCTCTGTTCTCTGTAACAATCCTTCTGCACCTCAGTCTCCAAATTCTACTCTGCAACGGTCTTTCTGCACCTGAGTCTCCAACATCTACTCTCTGTAACAGTGCTTCTACACCTCAGTCTCCAACCTCTGCTCTATTTAAGATCCTTCTGCAACCCAGTCTTCAAACTCTGCTCTCTGTAACAGTTTTTCAGCACCTCACTCTCCAAACTCTGCTCTCTGTAAAAGACCTTCTGCACCCCAGTCTCCAACCTCTGCTCTCTGTATCTGTCCTTCTCCACCCCAGTGTCCAACCTCTGCTCTCTGCAACAATTCCTCTTCACCCCAGTCTCCAACCCCTGCTCGCTGCAACAGTCCTTGTGCACCCCAATGTCCAACATCTGCTCTCTGCGATAGTTCTTCTGTATCTCAGTCTGAAAACTCTGATCTCTGCAATTATCCTTCTGCACCCGAGTCTCCAACCACTGCTCTGTGTAATAGTCCTTTTCCACCTCAGTCTTCAACTTCTGCTCTGTATCAGTCCTGCACCCCTGTCTCCCACATCTGCTCTTTGTAACAGTCCTTCTTCACCTCAGTCTTAAACCTCTGCTCTGTGTAACAGTCCTACTGCAACCCAGTGTCCAACATCTGCTATCTGCAAGGATCCTTCTGAATCCCAGTCTCCAACATCTGCTCTCTGCAATAGTCCTTCTGCACCCAAGTCTCCAACATCTAATCTCTGCAACAGTCCTTCTGCACCTCAGTCTCCAAACTCTGCTCCACGTAAGATCCTTCTGCAACCCAGTCTCCAACCTCTGCTTTCTGCAACATTCCTTCTGCACCCCAGTCTCCAACCTGTGCTCTCTGTAAAAGTCCTTCTGCACCGCAGTCTCCCACCTCTTCTCTCTGTAACGATCCTTCTGCAGCCCAGTCTCCACCTCTGCTCTCTTCAACAATTCTTTTGAAACTCAGTTTCCAACTTCTGCTCTCTTCAACTATCCTTCTGCACCCCAGTCTCCAACCTCAGCTCTCTGTAACTGTTTTTCTGCACCTCAGAATCCAACTTCTGCTCTCTGCAACCCTCCTTCTGCACCCCTATCTCCAACTTCTGCTCTCTGCAATGATCCTTATGCACCACAGTCGCCAACATCTTCTCTCTGCAACAGTCCTTCTCCAACCCAGTCTACAACCTGTGCTTTCTTCAACAGTCCTGCTGCAACCCCGTCTCCAACATCTGTTCTCTGCATCAGTCCTTCTACACCCCAGTCTCCAACCTCTGCTCTCTGCAACCTTACTTCTACACCCCATTCTCTAACATCTGCTCTCTGTAACAGTCCTTCTGCACACCATTCTCTAACCTTCGCTCTCTGCAACAGTCTTTCTGTACCACAGTCTCCAACCTCTGCTCTCAGTAACGGTCCTTCTGCACCCGTCTCAAAATCTGCTTTCTGTATTAGTAATTCTGCACCCCAGTCTCCAAACTTTGCTCTCTGTAACATTCTTTCTGCACCTCAGTCTCCAAACTCTGCTCTCTGTGACAGTTCTTTTATAAACCATTCTTCTACCTCTGCTCTCTGTAACAGTCTTTCTTTATTGCAGTCTACGAACTCTGCTCTTTGCAACGGTCCTTCTGCACCCTTGTCTCCAAACTCTGCTTTCTGTATCAGTCCTTTGGAACACCCGTCTCCAACCTCTGCTCTCTGTAACAGTCCTTCTGCAACTCAGTCTCCAAATTCTGCTCTTCGCAACAGTCCTTCTGCACCCAAGTCTCCAACACCTGCTCCCTGCAACAGTCCTTCTTAACCCCATTCTCCAAACTGTGCTATCTGCAACAGTCCTTCTGCACCCCAGACTCAAACCTCTGCTCTCTGTAACAATCCTTCTTAACCTCTGTCTCCTCCTCTGCTCTCTGCAATGGTTTTTCTGCACCTCTGTCTCCAACCTCTACTTTCTGTAACAGTCCTTCTGCACCTCAGTCTCCAACCTCTGCTCTCTGTAGGATCCTTCTGCTACCCAGTCTCCAAACTCTGCTCTCTGTAACAGTCGTTCTGCATCCCTTCATGAAGCTCTGATCTCTGTAACAAGCCTTCTGCACCACAGTCTTTAATCTCTTTTCTCTGTAACAGTCCTTCTGCACCCCAGTCTCAAACATCTGCTCTCTACAAAGATCCTTCTGCACCCCAGTCTCCAACATCTGTAATCTCCAACAGTCCTTCTGCACCTCAGTCTGAAAACTCGATTCTCTGCAATGATTCTTCTGCACCCCAGTCTCCAAACTCTGCTCTCTGTAACAGTCCTGTTCCACCTCAGTCTCCAACCTCTGCTCTCTGTAAGATCTTTCTGCAACAATGTCTCCAACCTCTGCTCTCTGTAACAGTAATTCTGCACCCAAGCCCCCAACCTCTGCTCTCTGTCACAGTCTTTGTAAACCCCAGTTTCCAATCTCTGCTCTCTGCAACAGTCCTTCTGCACCCCAGTATCCAACTTCTATTCTCTGTAACAATCCTTCTGCACCTCAGTTCCCAAACACTGTCCTCTGCAATGGTCCTACTGTACCCCAGTCTATAGCCTCTGCTATTTGCATCGATCCTTATGCACCCCACTCTCAAACCTCTGCTCTCTGCAACAGTCCTTCCGAACATGAGTCTGAAAACTCAGCTCTCTGCAAAGATCCTTCTGCACCACAGTCTCTAAACTCTGCTTTCTGAAACAGTTATTCTGCAACTCAGTCTCCAACGTCTGCTCTCTGTAACAGTCCTTCTGCACCCCAGGCTCCATCCTTTGCAATCTGTAAGATCTTTCTACACCCCAGTTTCCTAACTCTGCTCTCTGTAACATTCCTTTTTCACCCCAGGGTCCAACCTCTGCTCTCTGCAACGGTCCTTGTGCACGACAGTCTTCAACCTCTGTTCTCGGCAACAGTCCTTCTTCACCCCAGTCTCCAAACACTGCTCTGGATATCATTTCTTCTGCATCTCAGTCTCCAACCTCTGCTTTATGTAAGATCTTTCTGCAACCCAGTCTCCAAACTCTGCTCTCTGTAACAGTCCTTCTGCACCCTGTCTCAAACCTCTGCTCTGTGCAACAGTTCGTCTGCACCCCAGTCTCCAACCTCTTCTCTCTGAAAATTCCTTTTGCACCCAAGTCTCCTAACTCTGATCTCCGTAACAGTCCTTCTTCACCCCAGTCTAACAACTCTGCTCACTATAACAATCCTTCTGAACCTCAGTCTCCAACATCTGCTCTCTGCAACAGTCCTTCTGCACCCCATTCTGAAACCTCTGTTGTCTCCAAGAGTACTTCAGCATGTCAGTCTCCAACCTCTGCTCCCTGTAAAAATCCTTCTGCTCCCCAGTCTCCAACCATTGCTCTCGGTAACATTTCATCTGCACCTCAGTTTACAAACTCTGCTCTATGTAAGATCCTTCTGCCACCCAGTCTTCAATCTCTGCTCTCTGTAACAGTCCTTCTGCACCCGAATCTCCTACCACTTCTCTGTGCAACAGTTCCTCTGCACCCCAACTACCAACATCTGCTCTCTGTAAGATCTTTCTGCACCCCAATCTCCAAACTCTGATCTCTGTATCAGACCTTTTTAACCCAGGTATTCAACCTCTGCTTCCTGCAACAATCCTTCTGCACCCCAGTCTCCAACTTCAGCTCTCTGCAACAGTTCTTCTGCACCCCAGTCTTTAACATCTACTCTCTGAAACAGTCTTTCTGCATCCCACTATCCAATCTCTGCACTCTGCATCAGTCCTTCTGTACTACAGTTTCCAACCTCTGCTCTCTGTAAGGTTCATTCTGGACACAAGTCTCCAACCTCTGCTTTCTGTATCAGTCCTTCTGCACCCAAGTCCCCAACCTCTGCTCTCTGTAACAGTCCTTCTGCATCTCAGTCTTTAACATCTGCTCTCTATAACAGTCCTTCTGCACCCCAGTCTCCAAACTCTGCTCTCTGCAACAGTCCTTCTACACTCAAGTCTTCAACCTCTGCTCTGTGTAACAGTCCTTCTGCAACCCAGTTTCCAATCTCTGCTCTCTGCAACGATCCTTCTGCATCCCCGTCACCAACATCTGCTCTCTGCAACCATCCTTCTGCACCCAAGTCTCCAACCTCTGCTCTCTTCAACGATTCTCTGCACACCAGTCACCAACCTGTGCTCTCTGAAATAATCCTACTGCACCCCAGTCGCCAACCTCTGCTCTCTGTAACAATCCTTCTGCACCGCAGTCTCCAAACTCTGCTCTCTGTAACAGCCTTCTGCACCCCAGTCTCCAAACTCTGCTCTCTGCATCAGTCCTTCTGCACCCCAGTCTCCAAACTCTGCTCTCTTTAACAGTCTTTCTTCATCTCAGTCTCCTACCTCTTCTCTCTGCAACAGTTCTTCTGCACACCAGTCTCCAACGTCTTCACTCTGAAACAGTTCTTCCCCTCTCCAGTCTCCAACCTTTGCTCTCTGTAACAGTCCTCCTGTCTTACAGTCTCCAAACACTGCTGTCTATAATGGTCCTACTGCACCTCAATCCCCAACCTCTGCTTTCTGTATCAGTTCTTCTGCACCCCAGTGTCCAACCTCTACTATCTGCAACAGTCTTCTACTCTTCAATCTCCAAATTCTACTCTCTGCAAAAGTTCTTTTGCTCTCATGTCTCCAACACCTCCTCCCTGCAACAGTCCTTCTTCACCCCAGTTTCCAACCTCTGCTATCTGCAAGAGTCCTTTTTCACACCAGTCTCTAAACTCTGCTCTCTGTAACAGTCCTTCTGCACCTCAGTCTCCAAATTCTGCTCTCTACAACAGTCCTTCTGAATCCAAGTCTCCAACCTATGCTCTCTGCAACAGTCCTTCTACACTCCAGTCTTCAACCTCTGCTCTGTTTAACAGTCCTTCTTCACCCCAGTCTCCAACCTCTGCTCTCTGTAACAGTCCTTCTGCACCATATTCTCCAACTTCTGCTCTCTGTTACAGTCTTTGTATACCGCAGTCTCCAAACTCTGGTCTCTGTAACGGTCCTTCTGCACCCTAATTTCCAACCTCTGCTTTCTGTAACAGTCGTCCTGCACCTCAGTCACCAACCTCTGCTCTCTGTAAGATCCTTCTGCAACCCAGACTCAAAACTCTGTTCTCTATAACAGTCCTTCTGCAACCCAGCCTCAAAAGTCTGCTCTCTATAACGGTCCTTCTGCAACCAAGTCTCCAACCTCTGCTCTCTGTAGCAGGCCTTCTGCAACCCAGTCTCCAAACTCTGCTCTCTGAAACAGTCCTTCTGCACGCCAGTCTCCAATCTCTGCTCTCTTCAACGGTCCTTCTGCACCCCAGGCTCCCACCTCAGCTTTCTGTATCATAATTCTTCAAACCAATCTCCATCATCTTCTCTGTGTAAAAGTCCTTCTGCATCTCAGTCTCCAAACTCTGCTCTTTGCAACAGTCCTTCTGCACCCCAGTCTCCAACCTCTGCTTTCTGCAACATTCCTTCTGCACCCCAGGCTTTAACCTGTTCTCTCTGTAACAGTCCTTCTGCACCCCAGTCTCCCACCTGTGCTCTCTGTAACGATCCTTCTGCAGCCCAGTCTCCACCTCTGCTCTCTGCAATGATTCTTCTGCAACTCCGTCTCAAACTTCTGCTGTCTTCAATGATCCTTCTGCACCTCACTCTTCAAACTCTGCTCTCTGTAACAGTTTTTCTGCACCTCAGTCTCCAACCTCTGCTCTCTGCAACCGTTCTTATGCACCCCAGTCTCCAACCTCTTCTCTCTGCAACGATTCTTCTGCACCCAAGTCTCCAATGTCTCCTCTCCTTAACACTCCTTCTGCACCCCAGTCTCTAACTTCTGTTCTCTGAAAGGTCCTTCTCCACCCCAGTTTCCAAACTCTGCTCTCTGTACCATTCTTCTCCAATCCAGTCTCCAACCTCTGCTTTCTTCAAGGGTCCTGCTGCAACCCAGTCTCCAAACTCTGTTCTCTGAAACAGTCCTTCTGCTCCCCAATTTCCAATATCTGCGTTCTGTAACAGTCCTTCTTCACCTCAGTCTCTAACCTCTGCTCTCTGTAAAAATCTTTCTGCAACTCAGTCTCCAAACTCTGTTCTCTGTAACAGTCCTTCTGCACCTCAGTATCCAACCTCTGCTCTCTGTAATGATCCTTCTGCACCTCAGTCTCAAACCAATGCTCTCTGTAACAGATCTTATGCACTGCAGTCTCCAACCTATGCTCTCTGTAACAGTTTTTCTGCACTCCAGTCTCCAAGCTCTACTCTCTGTTACAGTCTTGCTGCACCGGAATCAAACCTCTACACTCAGTTATAATCCTTCTGAACCCCAGTCTCAAAACTCTACTCTGTTTAACAGTTCTTCTGAACCAGAATCTCCAAACTCTGCTCTCTGTAACACTCCTCATGAAACCCAGTCTCCATCCTCTGCTCTCTGTAAGAATCCTTCTGCACCCCAGTCTCCAACCTCTGCTCTCTGTAAAAGTCATTCTGCACCTCAGTCTCCAACCTCTGCTCTCTGTAACAGTCCTTCTGCACCACAGTCTCCAACATCTGCTCTCTGCAATGATCCATCTTTTCCCCAGGCTCCAAACTCTTCTCTCTGCAATGGTCATTCTGAACCCCAGTCTCCAAACTCTGCTTTCTTTAACAGTCCTTGTATACCGCAGTCTCCAAACTCTTCTCTCTGTAACGGTCCTTCTGCATCCCAATTGCCAAACTCTTTTTTCAATAATAGTGCTTCTGCACGTCAGACTCCAACTTCTGCTCTCTGTAACAGTTCATCTGCACCTCAGTCTGAAACCTCTGCTCTCTTCAACGATCCTTCTGTTCCCCAGGCTCCGGAATGTGCTATCTGTAACAGTCCTTCTGCACCCGAGTCTCCAACCTCTACTCTCTGTAAAACGCCTTCTGCACTTCATTTTCTAAACTTTGCTCTCTGTAACAGTCTTTCTGCACCTCAGTCTACAACATCTGCCTTCTTAAGATACTTCTGGAACTCAGTATCCAACCTCTGCTCTCTGTAACAGTACATATGCACCCCAGTATCCAACCTATGCTCTCTGTAACAATCTTAGGCATCTAAATCTCCAACTTCAGCTCTCTGCATCGGTCCTTCTACACCCCAGTCTCCAAAATCTGTTCTCTGCAACAGTCCTTCTGCACCACAGTCTCCAAAGTCTGCTTTCTGTATCAGTTCTTCTGTATTCCAGTCTCCAACCTCTGCTCTCTGTAACAGTCTTTCTGCACCTCAGTCTAAAACCTCTGCTCTCTGTAACTGTCCTTCTGCAACCTAGTCTCCAACCTCTACTCTCTGCAACATTTCTTCTGCACCCCAGTCTCCAACCTGTGCTCTCTGTAACTGTCCTTCTGCACCCCAGTCTCCAACATCTTCTCTCTGTAAGTATCGTTCTCCACCATAGTCTCCAACTTCTGCTCTCCTCAAGGATCATTCCGAACCTCAGTCTCCAACCTCTGCTCTCTGCAACTATCCTTCTGCACCCCAATCTTCAACCACGTGTCTCTGTAACAGTCCTTATGCAGCACAGTCTCCAACCTATGCTCTCGGTAAGATACTTCTGCACACCAGACTACAACATCTGCTCTCTCCAATGATCTTTTAGAACCCCAGTCTCCAACCTTCTGCTCCCTGTAACAGTCCTTCTGTACAGAAGTCTCCAAACTCTGCTCTCTGTAACGGTCCTTCTACACCCCAGTCTCCAAACTCTACTTTCTGTATTAGTCTTTATGCACCCCACTCTCCAATCTCTGCTCTCTGTAACAGTTCTTCTGCACCTTAGTCTCCAAACTCTGCACTCTGCAACAGTCCTCTGCACCCCAGTCTCCACACTCTGTTCTCGGTAACAGTTCTTCTTCACCCTAATCTCCAAACTCTGCTCTCTGTAACACTCCCCTGCACTCCAGTCTCCACCCTGTGACCTATGTAACAATTCGTCTGGACATCAGTCTCAAACCTCTGCTCTCTACAATGTTCCTTCTGCTCCTAAGTCTCCAAACTCTACTCTCTGTAAAAGTCCTTCTGCACCTCAGTCTGCAAACTCTGCTTTCTGTAAGATCCTTCTGCAACCCATTCTCCAAGCGCTGCTCACTGTAACAGTCTTCTGCAACCCAGTCTCCAAACTCTTCTCTCTGTAACAGTCCTTCTCTACCAGGATCCAACATCTGCTCTCTGAAACAGTCCTTCTGCACCTCAGTCTGAAAACACGGCTCTCTGCAAAAATCCTTCTGCACCCGAGTTTTTAAACTTTGCTCTCAGTAACAGTCCTTCTGAACCTCAGTCTACAAAATGCTCTATGTAAGATCCTTCTGCATCCCAGTAGCGAAATTGTGCTATCGTTTGCAGTCCTTCTGCACCCCAGTCTCCAAACTCTGCTCTCTGTAACAGGCGTTCTTCACCCCAGTCTCCAATCTCTGCTCTCTGTAACAGGCCTTCTGCACCCCAGTCTCCAACCTCTTCTCTCTTCAACAATCCTTCTTCACCTCAGTCTTCAACCTCTGCTCTCTGCAACAGTCCTTCTGCACCCCAGTCTCCAACCTCTGCTCTCTTTAACAATCCTTCTGCACCTCACTCTCCAACCTCTGTGCTCTGCAACGGTTCTTCTGCACCCCAGTCTCCACACTCTGTTCTCTGAAGCAGTCCTTCTGCACCCCAGTCTCCAACCTCTGCTCTCTGCAACAGTCTATCTGAACCCCAGTTTCCCAACTCTGCTCTCTGCAAAAGTATTCCTGCACCCCAGTCTCCAACATCTGCTCTCTGTATCAGTCATTTTACACCCCAGTAACCAAAATCTGCTCTGTGTAACGATACTTCTGCACCTTAGTTTCCAAACTCTGCTCTCTGCAACGATCCTTCTGCACCCCAGTTTCCAACCTCTGATCTCTGTATCAGTCCTTCTGCACCACAGTCTCCAAACTCTGCTCTCTGCAAAAGTCCTTATGCACCCAAGTCTTCAAACTCTGCTGTCTGCAACATTTCTTCTGCACCTCAGTCTCCATCCTTTGCTCTCTGTAATTGTCCTTCTGCACCCCAGTTTCCAATCTCTGCTCTCTGTAACAATCCTTTTGCACCCCAGTCTCCCAAATCTGCTCTCTGCAAAGGTCCTTCTGCAGCCCGTCTACAACCTCTGCTCTGTAACAGTCCTTCTGTACGGCAGTCTCCAAGCTCTTCTCTCTATAACGGTCCTTCTACACCCCAATTTCCAACCTCTGCTCTCTGCAACAGTCCTTCTGCACCCCAGTCTCTAACCTCTGCTCTCTGCAAACGTCTTATTATACCCCAGTATCCAACATCTGCTTTCTGCAACGATCC
>NW_027522783.1:0-78303 GCF_052094955.1 Ictidomys tridecemlineatus
ACCGGTTTCATTTTGAGGTTTCACTCTGTTATCTCCTATAGGGATACATGTATTTGGAAATCTAAATCAAACACGGTTTGTGCTAGCTCTTTGAAACTTGACACAATAAAGCAGTTTCAAGTTCTATCTCTATGGTTTGTTTGCTGTTGATGTAGCCCTAAGCAGAGACTGGTGAGAATGACTTTCATGGAAAGGGCCTGCCAAGATTCCAAAAAACTACGAGTTGCCTGAAATCTCAGCACACACTTTTTCACCCAATCTTGATGAAACTTTCAGGTAATGATCAGTACACCAATCCCACTTGGCTCGCCAAATTTCGTTCTTCTAGGTTAAACCGTTCGTTGGCAGTAACCGGTTTCATTTTGAGGTTTCACTCTGTTTTCTCCTATAGGGACACATGTATTTGGAACTCTAAATCAAACACGGTTTGTGCTAGCTCTTTGAAACTTGACACAATAAAGCAGTTTCAAGTTCTATCTCTATGGTTTGTTTGCTGTTGATGTAGCCCTAAGCAGAGTCTGGCGAGAATCACTTTCATGGAAAGGGCCTGCCAAGCTTCCAAAAAACTACAAGTTGCCCGAAATCTCAGCACACACTTTTTCACCAAATCTTGAAGAAACTTTCAGGTAATGATCAGTACACCAATCTCACTTGGCTCGCCAAATTTCGTTCTTCTAGGTTAAACCGTTCGTTGGCAGTAACCGGTTTCCTTTTGAGGTTTCACTCTGTTTTCTCCTATAGGGATACATGTATTTGGAACTCTAAATCAAACACGATTTGTGCTAGCTCTTTGAAACTTGACACAATAGAGCAGTTTCAAGTTCTATCTCTATGGTTTGTTTGCTGTTGATGTAGCCTAAGCAGAGACTGGCGAGAATCACTTTCATGGAAAGGCCTGCCAAGCTTCCAAAAAACTACGAGTTGCCTGAAATCTCAGCACACACTTTTTCACCCAATCTTGATGAAACTTTCAGGTAATGATCAGTACACCAATCCCACTTGGCTCGCCAAATTTCGTTCTTCTAGGTTAAACCGTTCGTTGGCAGTAACCGGTTTCATTTTGAGGTTTCACTCTGTTTTCTCCTATAGGGATACATGTATTTGGAACTCTAAATCACACACGGTTTGTGCTAGCTCTTTGAAACTTGACACAATAAAGCAGTTTCAAGTTTTATCTCTATGCTTTGTTTGCTGTTGATGTAGCCCTAAGCAGAGACTGGCGAGAATCACTTTCATGGAAAGGGCCTGCCAAGCTTCCAAAAATCTACGAGTTGCCTGAAATCTCACCACACCCTTTTTGACCCAATCTTGATGAAACTTTCAGGTAATGATCAGTACACCAATCCCACTTGGCTCGACAAATTTCGTTCTTCTAGGTTACACCGTTCGTTGCTAGTAACCGGTTTCATTTTGAGGTTTCACTCTGTTTTCTCCTACACGGATACATGTATTTGGAACTCTAAATCAAACACGGTTTGTGCTAGCTCTTTGAAACTTGACACAAAAAAGAAGTTTCAAGTTCTATCTCTATGGTTTGTTTGCTGTTGATGTAGCCCTAAGCAGAGACTGGCGAGAATCATTTTCCTAAAAAGGGCCTGCCAAGCTTCCAAAAAACTACGAGTTGCCTGAAATCTCAGCACACCCTTTTTCACCCAATCTTGATGAAACTTTCAGGTAATGATCAGTACACCAATCCCACTTGGCTCGCCAAATTCGTTCTTCTAGGTTAAACCGTTCGTTGGCAGTAACCGGTTTCATTTGAGGTTTCACTCTGTTTTCTCCTATAGGGACACATGTATTTGGAACTCTAAATCAAACACGGTTTGTGCTAGCTCTTTGAAACTTGACACAATAAAGCAGTTTCAAGTTCTATCTCTATGGTTTGTTTGCTGTTGATGTAGCCCTAAGCAGAGTCTGGCGAGAATCACTTTCATGGAAAGGGCCTGCCAAGCTTCCAAAAAACTACAAGTTGCCCGAAATCTCAGCACACACTTTTTCACCAAATCTTGAAGAAACTTTCAGGTAATGATCAGTACACCAATCTCACTTGGCTCGCCAAATTTCGTTCTTCTAGGTTAAACCGTTCGTTGGCAGTAACCGGTTTCATTTTGAGGTTTCACTGTGTTTTCTCCTATAGGGATACATGTATTTGGAACTCTAAATCAAACACGATTTGTGCTAGCTCTTTGAAACTTGACACAATAGAGCAGTTCAAGTTCTATCTCTATGGTTTGTTTGCTGTTGATGTAGCCCTAAGCAGAGACTGGCGAGAATCACTTTCATGGAAAGGGCCTGCCAAGCTTCCAAAAAACTACGAGTTGCCTGAAATCTCAGCACACACTTTTTCACCCAATCTTGATGAAACTTTCAGGTAATGATCAGTACACCAATCCCACTTGGCTCGCCAAATTTCGTTCTTCTAGGTTAAACCGTTCGTTGGCAGTAACCGGTTTTATTTTGAGGTTTCACTCTGTTTTCTCCTATAGGGATACATGTATTTGGAACTCTAAATCACACACGGTTTGTGCTAGCTCTTTGAAACTTGACACAATAAAGCAGTTTCAAGTTTTATCTCTATGCTTTGTTTGCTGTTGATGTAGCCCTAAACAGAGACTGGCGAGAATCACTTTCATGGAAAGGGCCTGCCAAGCTTCCAAAAATCTATGAGTTGCCTGAAATCTCACCACACCCTTTTTGACCCAATCTTGATGAAACTTTCAGGTAATGATCAGTACACCAATCCCACTTGGCTCGACAAATTTCGTTCTTCTAGGTTACACCGTTCGTTGCTAGTAACCCGGTTTCATTTTGAGGTTTCACTCTGTTTTCTCCTACACGGATACATGTATTTGGAACTCTAAATCAAACACGGTTTGTGCTAGCTCTTTGAAACTTGACACAAAAAAGAAGTTTCAAGTTCTATCTCTATGGTTTGTTTGCTGGTGATGTAGCCCTAAGCAGAGACTGGCGAGAATCATTTTCATAAAAAGGGCCTGCCAAGCTTCCAAAAAACTACGAGTTGCCTGAAATCTCAGCACAACCTTTTTGACCCAATCTTGATGAAAACTTTCAGGTAATGATCAGTACACCAATCCCACTTGGCTCACCAAATTTCGTTCTTCTAGGTTAAACCGTTCGTTGGCAGTACCGGTTTAATTTTGAGGTTTCACTCTGTTTTCTCCTATAGGGATACATGTATTTGGAACTCTAAATCAAACACGGTTTGTGCTAGCTCTTTGAAACTTGACACAATAAAGCAGTTTCAAGTTCTATCTCTATGCTTTGTTTGCTGTTGATGTAGCCCTAAGCAGAGACTGGCGAGAATCACTTTCATGGAAATGGCCTGCCAAGCTTCCAAAAAACTACGAGTTGCCTGAAATCTCAGCACACCCTTTTTCACCTAATCTTGATGAAACTTTCAGGTAATGATCAGTACACAAATCCCACTTGGCTCACCAAATTTTGTTCTTCTAGGTTAAACCGTTCGTTGGCAGTAACCGGTTTCATTTTGAGGTTTTACTCTGTTTTCTCCTATAGGGATACATGTATTTGGAACTCTAAATCAAACACGGTTTGTGCTAGCTCTTTGAAACTTGACACAATAAAGCAGTTTCAAGTTCTATCTCTATGCTTTGTTTGCTGTTGATGTAGCCCTAAGCAGAGACTGGCGAGAATCACTTTCATGGAAAGGGACTGCCAAGCTTCCAAAAAACTACGAGTTGCCTGAAATCTCAGCACACACTTTTTCACCCAATCTTGATGAAACTTTCAGGTAATGATCAGTACACCAATCCCACTTGGCTCGCCAAATTTTGTTCTTCTAGGTTAAACCGTTCGTTGGCAGTAACCGGTTTCATTTTGAGGTTTCACTCTGTTTTCTCCTATAGGGACACATGTATTTGCAACTCTAAATCAAACACGGTTTGTGCTAGCTCTTTGAAACTTGACACAATAAAGCAGTTTCAAGTTCTATCTCTATGGTTTGTTTGCTGTTGATGTAGCCCTAAGCAGAGACTGGCGAGAATCACTTTCATGGAAAGGGCCTGCCAAGCTTCCAAAAAACTACAAGTTGCCCGAAATCTCAGCACACACTTTTTCACCAAATCTTGAAGAAACTTTCAGGTAATGATCAGTACACCAATCTCACTTGGCTCGCCAAATTTCGTTCTTCTAGGTTAAACCGTTCGTTGGCAGTAACCGGTTTCATTTTGAGGTTTCACTCTGTTTTCTCCTATAGGGATACATGTATTTGGAACTCTAAATCAAACACGGTTTGTGCTAGCTCTTTGAAACTTGACACAATAAAGCAGTTTCAAGTTCTATCTCTATGGTTTGTTTGCTGTTGATGTAGCCCTAAGCAGAGACTGGCGAGAATCACTTTCATGGAAATGGCCTGCCAAGCTTCCAAAAAACTACGAGTTGCCTGAAATCTCAGCACACCCTTTTTCACCTAATCTTGATGAAACTTTCAGGTAATGATCAGTACACCAATCCCACTTGGCTCACCAAATTTCGTTCTTCTAGGTTAAACCGTTCGTTGGCAGTAACCGGTTTCATTTTGAGGTTTCACTCTGTTTTCTTCTATACAGATACATGTATTTGGAACTCTAAATCAAACACGGTTTGTGCTAGCTCTTTGAAACTTGACACAATAAAGCAGTTTCAAGTTCTATCTCTATGGTTTGTTTGCTGTTGATGTAGCCCTAAGCAGAGACTGGCGAGAATCACTTTCATGGAAAGGGCCTGCCAAGCTTCCAAAAAACTACGAGTTGCCTGAAATCTCAGCACACACTTTTTCACCCAATCTTGATGAAACTTTCAGGTAATGATCAGTACACCAATCCCACTTGGCTCGCCAAATTTCTTTCTTCTAGGTTAAACCGTTCGTTGGCAGTAAGCGGTTTCATTTTGAGGTTTCACTCTGTTTTCTCCTATAGGGATACATGTATTTGGAACACTAAATCAAACACGGTTTGTGCTAGCTCTTTGAAACTTGACACAATAAAGCAGTTTCAAATTCTATCTCTATGGTTTGTTTGCTGTTGATGTAGCCCTAAGCAGAGACTGGCGAGAATCACTTTCATGGAAAGGGCCTGCCAAGCTTCCAAAAATCTACGAGTTGCCTGAAATCTTAGCACACCCTTTTTGACCCAAACTTGATGAAACTTTCAGGTAATGATCAGTACACGAATCCCACTTGGCTCGCCAAATTTCCTTCTTCTAGGTTAAACCGTTCGTTGGCAGTAACCGGTTTCATTTTGAGGTTTCACTCTGTTTTCTCCTATACGGATACATGTATTTGGAACTCTAAATCAAACACGGTTTGTGCTAGCTCTTTGAAACTTGACACAATAAAGCAGTTTCAAATTCTATCTCTATGGTTTGTTTGCTGTTGATGTAGCCCTAAGCAGAGACTGGGGAGAATCACTTTCATAAAAAGGGCCTGCCAAGCTTCCAAAAAATTAGGAGTTACCCGAAATCTCTGCACACGCTTTTTCACCCAATCTTGATGAAACTTTCAGGTAAGGATCAGTACACCAATCCCACTTGGCTCGCCAAATTTCGTTCTTCTAGGTTAAACCGTTCGTTGGCAGTAACCGGTTTCATTTTGAGGTTTCACTCTGTTTTCTCCTATAGGGATACATGTATTTGGAACTCTAAATCAAACACGGTTTGTGCTAGCTCTTTGAAACTTGACACAATAAAGCAGTTTCAAGTTCTATCTCTATGGTTTGTTTGCTGTTGATGTAGCCCTAAGCAGAGACTGGCGAGAATCACTTTCATGGAAATGGCCTGCCAAGCTTCCAAAAAACTACGAGTTGCCTGAAATCTCAGCACACCCTTTTTCACCTAATCTTGATGAAACTTTCAGGTAATGATCAGTACACCAATCCCACTTGGCTCACCAATTTTCGTTCTTCTAGGTTAAACCGTTCGTTGGCAGTAACCGGTTTCATTTTGAGGTTTCACTCTGTTTTCTTCTATACAGATACATGTATTTGGAACTCTAAATCAAACACGGTTTGTGCTAGCTCTTTGAAACTTGACACAATAAAGCAGTTTCAAGTTCTATCTCTATGGTTTGTTTGCTGTTGATGTAGCCCTAAGCAGAGACTGGCGAGAATCACTTTCATGGAAAGGGCTTGCCAAGCTTCCAAAAAACTACAAGTTGCCCGAAATCTCAGCACACACTTTTTCACCAAATCTTGAAGATACTTTCAGGTAATGATCAGTACACCAATCCCACTTGGCTCGCCAAATTTCGTCCTTCTAGGTTAAACCGTTCGTTGGCAGTAACCGGTTTCATTTTGAGGTTTCACTCTGTTTTCTCCTATAGGGATACATGTATTTGGAACTCTAAATCAAACCCGGTTTGTGCTAGCTCTTTGAAAATTGACACAATAAAGCAGTTTCAAGTTCTATCTCTATGGTTTGTTTGCTGTTGATGTAGCCCTAAGCAGAGACTGGCGAGAATCACTTTCATGGAAAGGGCCTGCCAAGCTTCCAAAAAACTACGAGTTGCCTGAAATCTCAGCACACACTTTTTCACCCAATCTTGATGAAACTTTCAGGTAATGATCAGTACACCAATCCCACTTGGCTCGCCAAATTTCGTTCTTCTAGGTTAAACCGTTCGTTGGCAGTAACCGGTTTCATTTTGAGGTTTCACTCTGTTTTCTCCTATAGGGATACATGTATTTGGAACTCTAAATCAAACACGGTTTGTGCTAGCTCTTTGAAACTTGACACAATAAAGCACTTTCAAGTTCTATCTCTATGGTTTGTTTGCTGTTGATGTAGCCCTAAGCAGAGACTGGCGAGAATCACTCTCTTGGAAAGGGCCTGCCAAGCTTCCAAAAAACTACGAGTTGCCTGAAATCTCAGCACACCCTTTTTCACCCAATCTTGATGAAACTTTCAGGTAATGATCAGTACACAAATCCCACTTGGCTCGCCAAATTTCGTTCTTCTAGGTTAAACCGTTCGTTGGCAGTAACCGGTTTCATTTTGAGGTTTTACTCTGTTTTCTCCTATAGGGATACATGTATTTGGAACTCTAAATCAAACACGGTTTGTGCTAGCTCTTTGAAACTTGACACAATAAAGCAGTTTCAAGTTCTATCTCTATGGTTTGTTTGCTGTTGATGTAGCCCTAAGCAGAGACTGGCGAGAATCACTTTCATTAAAAGGGCCTGCCAAGCTTCCAAAAAACTACGAGTTGCCCGAAATCTCAGCACACCCTTTTTCACCCAATCTTGATGAAACTTTCAGGTAATGATCAGTACACCAATCCCACTTGGCTCGCCAAATTTCGTTCTTCTAGGTTAAACCGTTCGTTGGCAGTAACCGGTTTCATTTTGAGGTTTCACTCTGTTTTCTCCTATAGGGATACATGTATTTGGAACTCTAAATCGAACAAGGTTTGTGCTAGCTCTTTGAAACTTGACACAATAAAGCAGTTTCAAGTTCTATCTCTATGGTTTGTTTGCTGTTGATGTAGCCCTAAGCAGAGACTGGCGAGAATCACTTTCATGGAAAGGGCCTGCCAAGCTTCCAAAAATCTATGAGTTGCCTGAAATCTTAGCACACCCTTTTTGACCCAAACTTGATGAAACTTTCAGGTAATGATCAGTACACGAATCCCACTTGGCTCGCCAAATTTCCTTCTTCTACGTTAAACCGTTCGTTGGCAGTAACCGGTTTCATTTTGAGGTTTCACTCTGTTTTCTCCTATACGGATACATGTATTTGGAACTCTAAATCAAACACGGTTTGTGCTAGCTCTTTGAAACTTGACACAATAAAGCAGTTTCAAATTCTATCTCTATGGTTTGTTTGCTGTTGATGTAGCCCTAAGCAGAGACTGGGGAGAATCACTTTCATAAAAAGGGCCTGCCAAGCTTCCAAAAAACTACGAGTTGCCTGATCTCAGCACACCCTTTTTCACCCAATCTTGATGAAACTTTCAGGTAATGATCAGTTCACCAATCCCACTTGGCTCGCCAAATTTCGTTTTTCTAGGTTAAACCGTTCGTTGGCAGTAACCGGTTTCATTTTGAGGTTTCACTCTGTTTTCTCCTATAGAGATACATGTATTTGGAACTCTAAATCAAACACAGTTTGTGCTAGCTCTTTGAAACTTGACACAATAAAGCAGTTTCAAGTTCTATCTCTATGGTTTGTTTGCTGTTGATGTATCCCTTAGCAGAGACTGGCGAGAATCACTTTCATGGAAAGAACCTGCCAAGCTTCCAAAAAACTACGAGTTGCCCAAAATCTCAGCACACACTTTTTCACCCAATCTTGATGAAACTTTCAGGTAATGATCAGTCCCCCAATCCCACTTGGCTTGCCAAATTTCGTTCTTCTAGGTTAAACCGTTCATTGGCAGTAACCGGTTTCATTTTGAGGTTTCACTCTGTTTTCTCCTATAGGGATACATGTATTTGGAACTCTAAATCAAACACGGTTTGTGCTAGCTCTTTGAAACTTAACACAATAAAGCAATTTCAAGTTCTATCTCTATGGTTTGTTTGCTGTTGATGTAGCCCTAAGCAGAGACTGGCGAGAATCACTTTCATGGAAAGGGCCTGCCAAGCTTCCAAAAAACTACGAGTTGCCTGAAATCTCAGCACACCCTTTTTCACCCAATCTTGATGAAACTTTCAGGTAATGATCAGTACACCAATCCCACTTGGCTCGCCAAATTTCGTTCTTCTAGGTTGAACCGTTCGTTGGCAGTAACCGGTTTCATTTTGAGGTTTCACTCTGTTTTCTCCTATAGGGATACATGTTTTTGTAACTCTAAATCAAACACGGTTTGTGCTAGCTCTACAAACTTGACACAATAAAGCAGTTTCAAGTTCTATCTCTATGGTTTTTTTTCTGTTGATGTAGCCCTAAGCAGAGACTGGCGAGAATCACTTTCATGGAAAGGGCCTGCCAAGCTTCCAAAAAACTACGAGTTACCCGAAATCTCAGCACACCCTTTTTCACCCAATCTTGATGAAACTTTCAGGTAATGATCAGTATACCAATCCTACTTGGCTCGCCAAATTTCGTTCTTCTAGGTTAAACCGTGCGTTGGCAGTAACCGGTTTCATTTTGAGGTTCCATTCTGTTTTCTCCTATAGGGATACATGTATTTGGAACTCTAAATCAAACACGGTTTGTGCTAGCTCTTTGAAACTTGACACAATAAAGCAGTTTCAAGTTCTATCTCTATGGTTTATTTGCTGTTGATGTAGCCCTAAGCAGAGACTGGCGAGAATCACTTTCATGGAAAGGGCCTGCCAAGCTTCCAAAAAACTACGAGTTGCCTGAAATCTCAGCACAACCTTTTTCACCCAATCTTGATGAAACTTTCAGGTAATGATCAGTACACCAATCCCACTTGGCTTGCCAAATTTCGTTCTTCTAGGTTAAACCGTTCGTTGGCAGTAACCGGTTTCATTTTGAGGTTTCACTCTGTTTTCTCCTATAGGGATACATGTATTTGGAACTCTAAATCAAACACGGTTTGTGCTAGCTCTTTGAAACTTGACACAATAAAGCAGTTTCAAGTTCTATCTCTATGGTTTGTTTGCTGTTGATGTAGCCCTAAGCAGAGACTGTCGAGAATCACTTTCATGGAAAGGGCCTGCCAAGCTTCCAAAAAACTACGAGTTGCCTGAAGTCTCAGCCCACACTTTTTCACCCAATCTTGATGAAACTTTCAGGTAATGATCAGTACACCAATCCCACTTGGCTCGCCAAATTTCGTTCTTCTAGGTTAAACCGTTCGTTGGCAGTAACCGGTTTCATTTTGAGGTTTCACTCTGTTTTCTCCTATAGGGATACATGTATTTAAAACTTTAAATCAAACACGGTTTGTGCTAGTTCTTTGAATCTTGACACAATAAAGCAGTTTCAAGTTCTATCTCAATGGTTTATTTGCTGTTGATGTAGCCCTAAGCAGAGACTGGCGAGAATCACTTTCATGGAAAGGGCCTGCCAAGCTTCCAAAAAACTACGAGTTGCCTAAATCTCAGCACACCCTTTTTCACCCAATCTTGATGAAACTTTCAGGTAATGATCAGTACACCAATCCCACTTGGCTCGCCAAATTTCGTTCTTCTAGGTTAAACCGTTCGTTGGCAGTAACCGGTTTCATTTTGAGGTTTCACTCTGTTTTCTCCTATATGGATACATGTATTTGGAACTCTAAATCAAACACGGTTTGTGCTAGCTCTTTGAAACTTAACACAATAAAGCACTTTCAAGTTCTATCTCTATGGTTTGTTTGCAGTTGATGTAGCCCTAAGCAGAGACTGGCGAGAATCACTTTCATGGAAAGGGCCTGCCAAGCTTCCAAAAAACTACGAGTTGCCTGAAATCTCAGCACACACTTTTTCACCCAATCTTGATGAAACTTTCAGGTAATGATCAGTACACCAATCCCACTTGGCTCGCCAAATTTCGTTCTTCTAGGTTAAACCGTTCGTTGGCAGTAACCGGTTTCATTTTGAGGTTTCACTCTGTTTTCTCCTATAGGGATACATGTATTTAAAACTTTAAATCAAACACGGTTTGTGCTAGTTCTTTGAATCTTGACACAATAAAGCAGTTTCAAGTTCTATCTCTATGGTTTGTTTGCTGTTGATGTAGCCCTAAGCAGAGACTGGCGAGAATCTCTTTCATGGAAAGGGCCTGCCAAGCTTCCAAAAAACTACGAGTTGCCTAAATCTCAGCACACCCTTTTTCACCCAATCTTGATGAAACTTTCAGGTAATGATCAGTACACCAATCCCACTTGGCTCGCCAAATTTCGTTCTTGTAGGTTAAACCGTTCGTTGGCAGTAACCGGTTTCATTTTGAGGTTTCACTCTGTTTTCTCCTATAGGGATACATGTATTTGGAACTCTAAATCAAACACGGTTTGTGCTAGCTCTTTGAAACTTGACACAATAAAGCAGTTTCAAGTTCTATCTCTATGGTTTATTTGCTGTTGATGTAGCCCTAAGCAGAGACTGGCGAGAATCACTTTCATGGAAAGGGCCTGCCAAGCTTCCAAAAAACTACGAGTTGCCTGAAATCTCAGCACACCCTTTTTCACCCAATCTTGATGAAACTTTCAGGTAATGATCAGTACACCAATCCCACTTGGCTTGCCAAATTTCGTTCTTCTAGGTTAAACCGTTCGTTGGCAGTAACCGGTTTCATTTTGAGGTTTCACTCTGTTTTCTCATATAGGGATACATGTATTTGGAACTCTAAATCAAACACGGTTTGTGCTAGCTCTTTGAAACTTGACACAATAAAGCAGTTTCAAGTTCTATCTCTATGGTTTGTTTGCTGTTGATGTAGCCCTAAGCAGAGACTGTCAAGAATCACTTTCATGGAAAGGGCCTGCCAAGCTTCCAAAAAACTACGAGTTGCCTGAAATCTCAGCACACACTTTTTCACCCAATCTTGATGAAACTTTCAGGTAATGATCAGTACACCAATCCCACTTGGCTCGCCAAATTTCGTTCTTCTAGGTTAAACCGTTCGTTGGCAGTAACCGGTTTCATTTTGAGGTTTCACTCTGTTTTCTCCTATAGGGATACATGTATTTAAAACTTTAAATCAAACACGGTTTGTGCTAGTTCTTTGAATCTTGACACAATAAAGCAGTTTCAAGTTCTATCTCTATGGTTTGTTTGCTGTTGATGTAGTTCTAAGCAGAGACTGGCGAGAATCACTTTCATGCAAAGGGCCTGCCAAGCTTCCAAAAAACTATGAGTTGCCTAAATCTCAGCACACCCTTTTTCACCCAATCTTGATGAAACTTTCAGGTAATGATCAGTACACCAATCCCACTTGGCTCGCCAAATTTCGTTCTTGTAGGTTAAACCGTTCGTTGGCAGTAACCGGTTTCATTTTGAGGTTTCACTCTGTTTTCTCCTATAGGGATACATGTATTTGGAACTCTAAATCAAACACGGTTTGTGCTATCTCTTTGAAACTTAACACAATAAAGCACTTTCAAGTTCTATCTCTATGGTTTGTTTGCAGTTGATGTAGCCCTAAGCAGAGACTGGCGAGAATCACTTTCATGGAAAGGGCCTGCCAAGCTTCCAAAAAACTACGAGTTGCCTGAAATCTCAGCACACCCTTTTTCACCCAATCTTGATGAAACTTTCAGGTAATGATCAGTACACCAATCCCACTTGGCTCGCCAAATTTCGTTCTTCGAGGTTAAACCTTTCGTTGGCAGTAACCGGTTTCATTTTGAGGTTTTACTCTGTTTTCTCCTATAGGGATACATGTATTTGGAACTCTAAATCAAACACGGTTTGTGCTAGCTCTTTGAAACTTGACACAATAAAGCAGTTTCAAGTTCTATCTCTATGCTTTGTTTGCTGTTGATGTAGCCCTAAGCAGAGACTGGCGAGAATCACTTTCATGGAAAGGGCCTGCCAAGCTTCCAAAAAACTACGAGTTGCCTGAAATCTCAGCACACACTTTTTCACCCTATCTTGATGAAACTTTAAGGTAATGATCAGTACACCAATCCCACTTGGCTTGCCAAATTTCGTTCTTCTAGGTTAAACCGTTCATTGGCAGTAACCAGTTTCATTTTGAGGTTTCACTCTGTTTTCTCCTATAGGGACACATGTATTTGGAACTCTAAATCAAACACGGTTTGTGCTAGCTCTTTGATACTTGACACAATAAAGCAGTTTCAAGTTCTATCTCCATGGTTTGTTTGCTGTTGATGTAGCCCTAAGCAGAGACTGGCGAGAATCACATTCATGGAAAGGGCCTGACAAGCTTCCAAAAAACTATGAGTTGCCTGAAATCTCAGCACACCCCTTTTCACCCAATCTTGATGAAACTTTCAGGTAATGATCAGTACACCAATCCCACTTGGCTCGCCAAATTTCGTTCTTTTAGGTTAAACCATTCATTGGCAGTAACCAGTTTCATTTTGAGGTTTCACTCTGTTTCCTCCTATAGGGACACATGTATTTGGAACTCTAAATCAAACACGGTTTGTGCTAGCTCTTTGATACTTGACACAATAAAGCAGTTTCAAGTTCTATCTCTATGGTTTGTTTGCTGTTGATGTAGCCCTAAGCAGAGACTGGCGAGAATCACTTTCATGGAAAGGGCCTGACAAGCTTCCAAAAAACTATGAGTTGCCTGAAATCTCAGCACACCCCTTTTCACCCAATCTTGATGAACCTTTCAGGTAATGATCAGTACACCAATCCCACTTGGCTCGCCAAATTTCGTTCTTTTAGGTTAAACCATTCATTGGCAGTAACTGGTTTCATTTTGAGGTTTCACTCTGTTTTCTCCTATAGGGATACATGTATTTGGAACTCTAAATCAAACACGGTTTGTGCTAGCTCTTTGAAACTTGACACAATAAAGCAGTTTCAAGTTCTATCTCTATGGTTTGTTTGCTGTTGATGTAGCCCTAAGCAGAGACTGGCGAGAATCACTCACATGGAAAGGGCCTGCCAAGCTTCCAAAAAACTACGAGTTGCCTGAAATCTCAGCACACCCTTTTTCACCCAATCTTGATGAAACTTTCAGGTAATGATCAGTACACCAATCCCACTTGGCTCACCAAATTTCGTTCTTTTAGCTTAAACCGTTCGTTGGCAGTAACCGGTTTCATTTTGAGGTTTTACTCTGTTTTCTCCTATAGGGATACATGTATTTGGAACTCTAAATCAAACACGGTTTGTGCTAGCTCTTTGAAACTTGACACAATAAAGCAGTTTCAAGTTCTATCTCTATGGTTTGTTTGCTGTTGATGTAGCCCTAAGCAGAGACTGGCGAGAATCACTTTCATGGAAAGGGCCTGCCAAGCTTCCAAAAAACTACGAGTTGCCTGAAATCTCAGCACACCCTTTTTCACCCAATCTTGATGAAACTTTCAGGTAATGATCAGTACACCAATCCCACTTGGCTCGCCAAATTTTGTTCTTCTAGGTTAAACCGTTCGTTGGCAGTAACCGGTTTCATTTTGAGGTTTCACTCTGTTTTCTCCTATAGGGATACATGTATTTGGAACTCTAAATCAAACACGGTTTGTGCTAGCTCTTTGAAACTTGACACAATAAAGCAGTTTCAAGTTCTATCTCTATGGTTTGTTTGCTGTTGATGTAGCCCTAAGCAGAGACTGGCGAGAATCACTTTCATGGAAAGGGCCTGCCAAGCTTCCAAAAAACTACGAGTTGCCTGAAATCTCAGCAAACACCTTTTCACTCAATCTTGATGAAACTTTCAGGTAATGATCAGTACACCAATCCCACTTGGCTCGACAAATTTCGTTCTTCTAGGTTAAACCGTTCGTTGGCAGTAACCGGTTTCATTTTGAGGTTTCACTCTGTTTTCTCCTATAGGGATACATGTATTTGGAACTCTAAATCAAACACGGTTTGTGCTAGCTCTTTGAAACTTGACACAATAAAGCAGTTTCAAGTTCTATCTCTATGGTTTGTTTGCTGTTGATGTAGCCCTAAGCAGAGACTGGCGAGAATCACTTTCATGGAAAGGGCCTGCCAAGCTTCCAAAAAACTACGAGTTGCCTGAAATCTCAGCAAACACCTTTTCACCCAATCTTGATGAAACTTTCAGGTAATGATCAGTACACCAATCCCACTTGGCTCGCCAAATTTCGTTCTAGGTTAAACCATTCGTTGGCAGTAACCGGTTTCATTTTGAGGTTTCACTCTGTTTTCTTCTATACGGATACATGTATTTGGAACTCTAAATCAAACACGGTTTGTGCTAGCTCTTTGAAAATTGACACAATAAAGCAGTTTCAAGTTCTATCTCTATGGTTTGTTTGCTGTTGATGTAGCCCTAAGCAGAGACTGGCGAGAATCACTTTCAGGGAAAGGGCCTGCCAAGCTTCCAAAAAACTACGAGTTGCTGAAATCTCAGCAAACACTTTTTCACCCAATCTTGATAATACTTTCAGGTAATGATCAGTACACCAATCCCACTTGGCTCGACAAATTTCGTTCTTCTAGGTTAAACCGTTCGTTGGCTGTAACCAGTTTTATTTTGAGGTTTCACTGTGTTTTCTCCTATAGGGATACATGTATTTGGAACTCTAAATCAAACACGGTTTGTGCTAGCTCTTTGAAACTTGACACAATAAAGCAGTTTCAAGTTCTATCTCTATGGTTTGTTTGCTGTTGATGTAGACCTAAGCAGAGACTGGCGAGAATCACTTTCTTTGAAAGGGCCTGCCAAGCTTCCAAAAAACTACGAGTTTCCTGAAATCTCAGCAAACACATTTTCACCCAATCTTGATGATACTTTCAGGTAATAAACAGTACACCAATCCCACTTGGCTCGCCAAATTTCGTTCTTCTATGTTAAACCGTTCGTTGGCAGTAACTGGTTTCATTTTGAGGTTTCACTCTGTTTTCTCCTATAGGGATACATGTATTTGGAACTCTAAATCAAACACGGTTTGTGCTAGCTCTTTGAAACTTGACACCATAAAGCAGTTTCAAGTTCTATCTCTATGCTTTGTTTGCTGTTGATGTAGCCCTAAGCAGAGACTGGCGAGAATCACTTTCATGGAAAGGGCCTGCCAAGGTTCCAAAAAACTACGAGTTGCCCGAAATCTCAGCACACCCTTTTTCACCCAATCTTGATGAAACTTTCAGGTAATGATCAGTACACCAATCCCACTTGGCTCGACAAATTTCGTTCTTCTAGGTTAAACCGTTCGTTGGCAGTAACCGGTTTCATTTTGAGGTTTCACTCTGTTTTCTCCTATAGGGATACATGTATTTGGAACTCTAAATCAAACATGGTTTGTGCTAGCTCTTTGAAACTTGACACAATAAAGCAGTTTCAAGTTCTATCTCTATGGATTGTTTGCTGTTGATGTAGCCCTAAGCAGAGACTGGCGAGAATCACTTTCATGGAAAGGGCCTGCCAAGTTTCCAAAAAACTACGAGTTCCCCGAAATCTCAGCACACCCTTTTTCACCCAATCTTGATGAAACTTTCAGGTAATGATCAGTACAGCAATCCCACTTGGCTCGCCAAATTTCGTTCTTCTAGGTTAAACCGTTCGTTGGCAGTAACCGGTTTCATTTTGAGGTTTCACTCTGTTTTCTCCTATAGGGATACATGTATTTGGAACTCTAAATCAAACACGGTTTGTGCTAGCTCTTTGAAACTTGACACAATAAAGCAGTTTCAAGTTCTATCTCTATGGTTTGTTTGCTGTTGATGTAGCCCTAAGCAGAGACTGGCGAGAATCACTTTGATGGAAAGGGCCTGCCAAGATTCCAAAAAACTTCGAGTTGCCTGAAATCAGCACACACTTTTTCACCCAATCTTGATGAAACTTTCAGGTAATGATCAGTACACCAATCCCACTTGGCTCGCCAAATTTCGTTCTTCTAGGTTAAACCGTTCGTTGGCAGTAACCGGTTTCATTTTGAGGTTTCACTCTGTTTTCTCCTATAGGGATACATGTATTTGGAACTCTAAATCAAACACGGTTTGTGCTAGCTCTTTGAAACTTGACACAATAAAGCAGTTTCAAGTTCTCTCTCTATGGATTGTTTGCTGTTGATGTAGCCCTAAGCAGAGACTGGCGAGAATCACTTTCATGGAAAGGGCCTGCCAAGCTTCCAAAAAACTACGAGTTCCCCGAAATCTCAGCACACCCTTTTTCACCCAATCTTGATGAAACTTTCAGGTAATGATCAGTACACCAATCCCACTTGGCTCGCCAAATTTCGTTCTTCTAGGTTAAACCGTTCGTTGGCAGTAACCGGTTTCATTTTGAGGTTTCACTCTGTTTTCTCCTATAGGGATACATATATTTGGAACTCTAAATCAAACACGGTTTGTGCTAGCTCTTTGAAAATTGACACAATAAAGCAGTTTCAAGTTCTATCTCTATGGTTTGTTTGCTGTTGATGTAGCCCTCAGCAGAGACTGGCGAGAATCACATTCATGGAAAGGGCCTGCCAAGCTTCCAGAAAACTACGAGTTGCCCGAAATCTCAGCACACCCTTTTTCACCCAATCTTGATGAAACTTTCAGGTAATGATCAGTTCACCAATCCCACTTGGCTCGCCAAATTTCGTTCTTCTAGGTTAAACCGTTCGTTGGCAGTAACCGGTTTCATTTTGAGGTTTCACTCTGTTTTCTCCTATAGGGATACATGTATTTGGAACTCTAAATCAAACACGGTTTGTGCTAGCTCTTTGAAACTTGACACAATAAAGCAGTTTCAAGTTCTATCTCTATGGTTTGTTTGCTGTTGATGTAGCCCTAAGCAGAGACTGGCGAGAATCACTTTCATGGAAAGGGCCTGCCAAGATTCCAAAAAACTTCGAGTTGCCTGAAATCAGCACACACTTTTTCACCCAATCTTGATGAAACTTTCAGGTAATGATCAGTACACCAATCCCACTTGGCTCGCCAAATTTCGTTCTTCTAGGTTAAACCGTTCGTTGGCAGTAACCGGTTTCATTTGAGGTTTCACTCTGTTTTCTCCTATAGGTATACATGTATTTGGAACTCTAAATCAAACACGGTTTGTGCTAGCTCTTTGAAACTTGACACAATAAAGCAGTTTCAAGTTCTATCTCTATGGTTTGTTTGCTGTTGTTGTAGCCCTAAGCAGAGACTGGCGAGAATCACTTTCATGGAAAGGGCCTGCCAAGCTTCCAAAAAACTACGAGTTGCCCGAAATCTCAGCACACCCTTTTTCACCCAATCTTGATGAAACTTTCAGGTAATGATCAGTACACCAATTCCACTTGGCTAGCCAAATTTCGTTATTCTAGGTTAAACCGTTCGTTGGCAGTAACCGGTTTCATTTTGAGGTTTCACTCTATTTTCTCCTATAGGGATATATGTATTTGGAACTCTAAATCAAACACGGTTTGTGCTAGCTCTTTGAAACTTGACACAATAAAGCAGTTTCAAGTTCTAACTCTATGGTTTGTTTGCTGTTGATGTAGCCCTAAGCAGAGACTGGCAAGAATCACTTTCATGAAAAGGGCCTGCCAAGATTCCAAAAACTTCGAGTTGCCTGAAATCAGCACACACTTTTTCATTCAATCTTGATGAAACTTTCAGGTAATGATCAGTACACCAATCTCACTTGGCTCGCCAAATTTCGTTCTTCTAGGTTAAACCGTTCGTTGGCAGTAAGCGGTTTCATTTTGAGGTTTCACTCTGTTTTCTCCTATAGGGATACATGTATTTGGAACTCTAAATCAAACACGGTTTGTCTAGCTCTTTGAAACTTGACACAATAAAGCAGTTTCAAGTTCTATCTCTATGTTTTGTTTGCTGTTGATGTAGCCCTAAGCAGAGACTGGCGAGAATCACTTTCATGGAAAGGGCCTGCCAAGCTTCCAAAAAACTACGAGTTGCCCGAAATCTCAGCACACCCTTTTTCACCCAATCTTGATGAAACTTTCAGGTAATGAACAGTACACCAATCCCACTTGGCTCGCCAAATTTCGTGCTTCTAGGTTAAACCGTTCTTTGGCAGTAACCGGTTTCATTTTGAGGTTTCACTCTGTTTTCTCCTATAGGGATACATGTATTTGGAACTCTAAATCAAACACGGTTTGTGCTAGCTCTTTGAAACTTGACACAATAAAGCAGTTTCAAGTTCTATCTCTATGGTTTGTTTGCTGTTGATGTAGCCCTAAGCAGAGACTGGCGAGAATCACTTTCATGGAAAGGGCCTGCCAAGCTTCCAAAAAACTACGAGTTGCCCGAAATCTCAGCACACCCTTTTTCACCCAATCTTGATGAAACTTTCAGGTAATGATCAGTACACCAATCCCACTTGGCTCGCCAAATTTCGTTCTTCTAGGTTAAACCGTTCGTTGGCAGTAACCGGTTTCATTTTGAGGTTTCACTCTGTTTTCTCCTATAGGGATACATGTATTTGGAACTCTAAATGAAACACGGTTTGTGCTAGCTCTTTGAAACTTGACACAATAAAGCAGTTTCAAGTTCTATGTCTATGGTTTGTTTGCTATTGATGTAGCCCTTAGCAGAGACTGGCGAAAATCACTTTCACGAAAGGGGTTGCCAAGCTCTAAAAAACTACGAGTTGCCTTAAATCACAGCAAACATTTTTTCACCCAATCTTGATGATTCTTTCAGGTAATGATCAGTACACCAAAACCACTTGGCTCACCACATTTCGTTCTTCTAGGTTAAACCGTTCATTTGCAGTAACTGTTTTCATTTTTAGGTTTCACTCTGTTTTCTCCTATAGGGATACATGTATTTGGAACTCTAAATCAAACACGGTTTCTGCTAGCTCTTTGAAACTTGACACAATAAAGCAATTTCCAGTTCTATCTCTATGGTTTGTTTGCTGTTGATGTAGCCCTAAGGAGAGACTGGCCAAAATCACTTTCATGGAAAGGGGTTGCCAAGCTTCCAAAAAACTACGAGTTGCCTGAAATCTCAGCCAACATTTTTTCACCCAATCTTGATGATTCTTTCAGGTAATGATAAGTACACCAAAACCACTTGGCTCACCAAATTTCGTTGTTCTAGGTTAAACCGTTCTTTTGCAGTGACCATTTTCATTTTTAGGTTTCACTCAGTTTTCTCCTATAGGGATACATGTATTTGGAACTCTAAATCAAACACGGTTTGTGCTAGCTCTTTGAAACTTGACACAATAAAGCATTTTGAAGTTCTATCTCTATGGTTTGTTTGCTGTTGATGTAGCCCTAAGCAGAGACTGGCGAAAATCACTTTAATGGAAAGGGGTTGCCAAGCTTCTAAAAAACTACGAGTTGCCTGAAATCTCAGCCAACATTTTTTCACCCCATCTTGATGATTCTTGCAGGTAATGATCAGTACACCAAAACCACTTGGCTCACCAAATTTCGTTTTTCTAAGTTAAACCGTTCGTTGGCAGTAACCGTTTTCATTTTTAGGTTTCACTCTGTTTTCTCCTATAGGGATACATGTATTTGGAACTCTAAATAAAACACGGTTTGTGCTAGCTCTTTGAAACTTGACACAATAATGCAGTTTCATGTTCTCTCTCTATGGTTTGTTTGCTGTTGATGTAGCCCTAAGCAGAGATGGCGAAAATCACTTTCATGGAAGGGGTTGCCAAGCTTCCAAAAAACTACGATTTGCCTGAAATCTCAGCCAACATTTTTTCACCCAATCTTGATGATTCTTTCAGGTAGTGATCAGTACACCAAAACCACTTGGCTCACCAAATTTCGTTCTTCTAGGTTAAACCGTTCGTTTGCAGTAACCATTTTCATTTTTGGTTTCACTCTGTTTTCTCCTATAGGGATACATGTATTTGGAACTCTAAATCAAACACGGTTTGTGCTAGCTCTTTGAAACTTGACACAATAAAGCAGTTTCAAGTTCTATCTCTATGGTTTGTTTGCTCTTGATGTAGCCCTAAGCAGAGACTGGCGAGAATCACTTTTATGGAAAGGGCCTGCCAAGCTTCCAAAAAACTACGAGTTCCCCGAAATTTCAGCACACCCTTTTTCTCCCAATCTTGATGAAACTTTCAGGTAATGATCAGTACACCAATCCCACTTGGCTCGCCAAATTTCGTTCTTCTAGGTTAAACCGTTCTTTGGCAGTAACCGGTTTCATTTTGAGGTTTCACTCTGTTTCTCCTATAGGGATACATGTATTTGGAACTCTAAATCAAACACGGTTTGTGCTAGCTCTTTGAAACTTGACACAATAAAGCAGTTTCAAGTTCTATCTCTATGGTTTGTTTGCTGTTGATGTAGCCCTAAGCAGAGACTGGCGAGAATCACTTTCATGGAAAGGGCCTGCCAAGCTTCCAAAAAACTACCAGTTGCCCGAAATCTCAGCACACCCTTTTTCACCCAATCTTTATGAAACTTTCAGGTAATGATCAGTACACGAATCCCACTTGGCTCGCCAAATTTCGTTCTTTTAGCTTAAACCGTTCGTTGGGAGTAACCGGTTTCATTTTGAGGTTTTACTCTGTTTTCTCCTATAGCGACACATGTATTTGGAACTCTAAATCAAACACGGTTTGTGTAGCTCTTTGAAACTTGACACAATAAAGCAGTTTCAAGTTCTATCTCTATGGTTTGTTTGCTGTTGATGTAGCCCTAAGAAGAGTCTGGCGAGAATCACTTTCATGGAAAGGGCCTGCCAAGCTTCCAAAAAACTACAAGTTGCCCGAAATCTCAGCACACACTTTTTCACCAAATCTTGAAGAAACTTTCAGGTAATGATCAGTACACCAATCTCACTTGGCTCGCCAAATTTCGTTCTTCTAGGTTAAACCGTTCGTTGGCAGTAACCGGTTTCATTTTGAGGTTTCACTCTGTTTTCTCCTATAGGGATACATGTATTTGGAACTCTAAATCAAACACGATTTGTGCTAGCTCTTTGAAACTTGACACAATAGAGCAGTTTCAAGTTCTATCTCTATGGTTTGTTTGCTGTTGATGTAGCCCTAAGCAGTGACTGGCGAGAATCACTTTCATGGAAAGGGCCTGCCAAGCTTCCAAAAAACTACGAGTTGCCTGAAATCTCAGCACACACTTTTTCACCCAATCTTGATGAAACTTTCAGGTAATGATCAGTACACCAATCCCACTTGGCTCGCCAAATTTCGTTCTTCTAGGTTAAACCGTTCGTTGGCAGTAACCGGTTTCATTTTGAGGTTTCACTCTGTTTTCTCCTATAGGGATACATGTATTTGGAACTCTAAATCAAACACGGTTTGTGCTAGCTCTTTGAAACATGACACAATAAAGCAGTTTCAAGTTTTATCTCTATGGTTTGTATGCTGTTGATGTAGCCCTAAGCAGAGACTGGCGAGAATCACTTTCATGGAAAGGGCCTGCCAAGCTTCCAAAAATCTACGAGTTGCCTGAAATCTCAGCACACCCTTTTTGACCCAATCTTGATGAAACTTTCAGGTAATGATCAGTACACCAATTCCACTTGGCTCGACAAATTTCGTTCTTCTAGGTTAAACCGTTCGTTGGCAGTAACCGGTTTCATTTTGAGGTTTCACTCTGTTTTCTCCTATAGGGATACATGTATTTGGAACTCTAAATCAAACACGGTTTGTGCTAGCTCTTTGAAACTTGACACAATAAAGCAGTTTCAAGTTCTATCTCTATGGTATGTTTGCTGTTGATGTAGCCCTAAGCAGAGACTGGCGATAATCACTTTCATGGAAAGGGCCTGCCAAGCTTCCAAAAGACTACGAGTTACCCGAAATCTCTGCACACCCTTTTTCACCCAATCTTGATGAAACTTTCAGGTAATGATCAGTACACCAATCCCACTTGGCTCGCCAAATTTCGTTCTTCTACGTTAAACCGTTCGTTGGCAGTAACCGGTTTTATTTTGAGGTTTCACTCTGTTTTCTCCTATAGGGATACATGTATTTGGAACTCTAAATCAAACACGGTTTGTGCTAGCTCTTTGAAACTTGACACAATAAAGCAGTTTCAAGTTCTATCTCTATGGTTTGTTTGCTGTTGATGTAGCCCTAAGCAGAGACTGGCGAGAATCACTTTCATGGAAAGGGCCTGCCAAGCTTCCAAAAAACTACGAGTTGCCTGAAATCTCAGCACACCCTTTTCACCTAATCTTGATGAAACTTTCAGGTAATGATCAGTACACCAATCCCACTTGGCTCACCAAATTTCGTTCTTCTAGGTTAAACCGTTCGTTGGCAGTAACCGGTTTCATTTTGAGGTTTCACTCTGTTTTCTTCTATACAGATACATGTATTTGGAACTCTAAATCAAACACGGTTTGTGCTAGCTCTTTGAAACTTGACACAATAAAGCAGTTTCAAGTTCTATCTCTATGGTTTGTTTGCTGTTGATGTAGCCCTAAGCAGAGACTGGCGAGAATCACTTTCATGGAAAGGGCCTGCCAAGCTTCCAAAAAAACTACGAGTTGCCTGAAATCTCAGCACACCCTTTTTCACCCAATCTTGATGAAACTTTCAGGTAATGATCAGTACACCAATCCCACTTGGCTCGCCAAATTTCGTTCTTCTAGGTTAAACCGTTCGTAGGCAGTAACCGGTTTCATTTTGAGGTTTCACTCTGTTTTCTCCTATAGGGATACATGTATTTGGAACTCTAAATCAAACACGGTTTGTGCTAGCTCCTTTGAAACTTGACACAATAAAGCAGTTTCAAGTCCTATCTCTATGGTTTGTTTGCTGTTGATGTAGCCCTAAGCAGAGACTGGCGAGAATGACTTTCATGGAAAGGGCCTGCCAAGCTTCCAAAAAACTACGAGTTGCCTGAAATCTCAGCACACCCTTTTTCACCCAATCTTGATGAAACGTTCAGGTAATGATCAGTGCACCAATCCCACTTGGCTCGCCAAATTTCGTTCTTCTAGGTTAAACCGTTCGTTGGCAGTAACCGGTTTCATTTTGAGGTTTCACTCTGTTTTCTCCTATAGGGATACATGTATTTGGAACTCTAAATCAAACACGGTTTGTGCTAGCTCTATGAAACTTGACACAATAAAGCAGTTTCAAGTTCTATCTCTATGGTTTGTTTGCTGTTGATGTAGCCCTAAGCAGAGACTGGCGAGAATCACTTTCATAAAAAGGGCCTGCCAAGCTTCCAAAAAACTACGAGTTGCCTGAAATCTCAGCACACCCTTTTTCACCCAATCTTTATGAAACTTTCAGGTAATGATCAGTACACAAATCCCACTTGGCTCGCCAAATTTCGTTCTTTTAGGTTAAACCGTTCGTTGGCAGTAACCGGTTTCATTTTGAGGTTTTACTCTGTTTTCTCCTATAGGGATACATGTATTTGGAACTCTAAATCAAACACGGTTTGTGCTAACTCTTTGAAACTTGACACAATAAAGCAGTTTCAAGTTCTATCTCTATGGTTTGTTTGCTGTTGATGTAGCCCTATGCAGAGACTGGCAAGAATCACTTTCATGGAAAGGGCCTGCCAAGCTTCCAAAAAACTACAAGTTGCCCGAAATCTCAGCACACCCTTTTTCACCCAATCTTGATGAAACTTTCAGGTAATGATCAGTACACCAATCCCACTTGGCTCGACAAATTTCGTTCTTCTAGGTTAAACCGTTCGTTGGCAGTAACCGGTTTCATTTTGAGGTTTCACTCTGTTTTCTCCTATAGGGATACATGTATTTGGAACTCTAAATCAAACACGGTTTGTGCTAGCTCTTTGAAACTTGACACAATAAAGCAGTTTCAAGTTCTATCTCTATGGTTTGTTTGCTGTTGATGTAGCCCTAAGCAGAGACTGGCGAGAATCACTTTCATGGAAAGGGCCTGCCAAGCTTCCAAAAAACTACGAGTTGCCTGAAATCTCAGCACACACTTTTTCACCCAATCTTGATGAAACTTTCAGGTATTGATCAGTACTCCAATCCCACTTGGCTTGCCAAATTTCGTTCTTCTAGGTTAAACCGTTCGTTGGCAGTAACCGGTTTCATTTTGAGGTTTCACTCTGTTATCTCCTATAGGGATACATGTATTTGGAAATCTAAATCAAACACGGTTTGTGCTAGCTCTTTGAAACTTGACACAATAAAGCAGTTTCAAGTTCTATCTGTATGGTTTGTTTGCTGTTGATGTAGCCCTAAGCAGAGACTGGTGAGAATGACTTTCATGGAAAGGGCCTGCCAAGATTCCAAAAAACTACGAGTTGCCTGAAATCTCAGCACACACTTTTTCACCCAATCTTGATGAAACTTTCAGGTAATGATCAGTACACCAATCCCACTTGGCTCGCCAAATTTCGTTCTTCTAGGTTAAACCGTTCGTTGGCAGTAACCGGTTTCATTTTGAGGTTTCACTCTGTTTCTCCTATAGGGACACATGTATTTGGAACTCTAAATCAAACACGGTTTGTGCTAGCTCTTTGAAACTTGACACAATAAAGCAGTTTCAAGTTCTATCTCTATGGTTTGTTTGCTGTTGATGTAGCCCTAAGCAGAGTCTGGCGAGAATCACTTTCATGGAAAGGGCCTGCCAAGCTTCCAAAAAACTACAAGTTGCCCGAAATCTCAGCACACACTTTTTCACCAAATCTTGAAGAAACTTTCAGGTAATGATCAGTACACCAATCTCACTTGGCTCGCCAAATTTCGTTCTTCTAGGTTAAACCGTTCGTTGGCAGTAACCGGTTTCCTTTTGAGGTTTCACTCTGTTTTCTCCTATAGGGATACATGTATTTGGAACTCTAAATCAAACACGATTTGTGCTAGTTCTTTGAAACTTGACACAATAGAGCAGTTTCAAGTTCTATCTCTATGGTTTGTTTGCTGTTGATGTAGCCCTAAGCAGAGACTGGCGAGAATCACTTTCATGGAAAGGGCCTGCCAAGCTTCCAAAAAACTACGAGTTGCCTGAAATCTCAGCACACACTTTTTCACCCAATCTTGATGAAACTTTCAGGTAATGATCAGTACACCAATCCCACTTGGCTCGCCAAATTTCGTTCTTCTAGGTTAAACCGTTCGTTGGCAGTAACCGGTTTCATTTTGAGGTTTCACTCTGTTTTCTCCTATAGGGATACATGTATTTGGAACTCTAAATCACACACGGTTTGTGCTAGCTCTTTGAAACTTGACACAATAAAGCAGTTTCAAGTTTTATCTCTATGCTTTGTTTGCTGTTGATGTAGCCCTAAGCAGAGACTGGCGAGAATCACTTTCATGGAAAGGGCCTGCCAAGCTTCCAAAAATCTACGAGTTGCCTGAAATCTCACCACACCCTTTTTGACCCAATCTTGATGAAACTTTCAGGTAATGATCAGTACACCAATCCCACTTGGCTCGACAAATTTCGTTCTTCTAGGTTACACCGTTCGTTGCTAGTAACCGGTTTCATTTTGAGGTTTCACTCTGTTTTCTCCTACACGGATACATGTATTTGGAACTCTAAATCAAACACGGTTTGTGCTAGCTCTTTGAAACTTGACACAAAAAAGAAGTTTCAAGTTCTATCTCTATGGTTTGTTTGCTGTTGATGTAGCCCTAAGCAGAGACTGGCGAGAATCATTTTCATAAAAAGGGCCTGCCAAGCTTCCAAAAAACTACGAGTTGCCTGAAATCTCAGCACAACCTTTTTGACCCAATCTTGATGAAACTTTCAGGTAATGATCAGTGCACCAATCCCACTTGGCTCGCCAAATTTCGTTCTTCTAGGTTAAACCGTTCGTTGGCAGTAACCGGTTTCATTTTGAGGTTTCACTCTGTTTTCTCCTATAGGGACACATGTATTTGGAACTCTAAATCAAACACGGTTTGTGCTAGCTCTTTGAAACTTGACACAATAAAGCAGTTTCAAGTTCTATCTCTATGGTTTGTTTGCTGTTGATGTAGCCCTAAGCAGAGTCTGGCGAGAATCACTTTCATGGAAAGGGCCTGCCAAGCTTCCAAAAAACTACAAGTTGCCCGAAATCTCAGCACACACTTTTTCACCAAATCTTGAAGAAACTTTCAGGTAATGATCAGTACACCAATCTCACTTGGCTCGCCAAATTTCGTTCTTCTAGGTTAAACCGTTCGTTGGCAGTAACCGGTTTCCTTTTGAGGTTTCACTCTGTTTTCTCCTATAGGGATACATGTATTTGGAACTCTAAATCAAACACGATTTGTGCTAGCTCTTTGAAACTTGACACAATAGAGCAGTTTCAAGTTCTATCTCTATGGTTTGTTTGCTGTTGATGTAGCCCTAAGCAGAGACTGGCGAGAATCACTTTCATGGAAAGGGCCTGCCAAGCTTCCAAAAAACTACGAGTTGCCTGAAATCTCAGCACACACTTTTTCACCCAATCTTGATGAAACTTTCAGGTAATGATCAGTACACCAATCCCACTTGGCTCGCCAAATTTCGTTCTTCTAGGTTAAACCGTTCGTTGGCAGTAACCGGTTTCATTTTGAGGTTTCACTCTGTTTTCTCCTATAGGGATACATGTATTTGGAACTCTAAATCACACACGGTTTGTGCTAGCTCTTTGAAACTTGACACAATAAAGCAGTTTCAAGTTTTATCTCTATGCTTTGTTTGCTGTTGATGTAGCCCTAAACAGAGACTGGCGAGAATCACTTTCATGGAAAGGGCCTGCCAAGCTTCCAAAAATCTATGAGTTGCCTGAAATCTCACCACACCCTTTTTGACCCAATCTTGATGAAACTTTCAGGTAATGATCAGTACACCAATCCCACTTGGCTCGACAAATTTCGTTCTTCTAGGTTACACCGTTCGTTGCTAGTAACCGGTTTCATTTTGAGGTTTCACTCTGTTTTCTCCTACACGGATACATGTATTTGGAACTCTAAATCAAACACGGTTTGTGCTAGCTCTTTTAAACTTGACACAAAAAAGAAGTTTCAAGTTCTATCTCTATGGTTTGTTTGCTGGTGATGTAGCCCTAAGCAGAGACTGGCGAGAATCATTTTCATAAAAAGGGCCTGCCAAGCTTCCAAAAAACTACGAGTTGCCTGAAATCTCAGCACAACCTTTTTGACCCAATCTTGATGAAACTTTCAGGTAATGATCAGTACACCAATTCCACTTGGCTCACCAAATTTCGTTCTTCTAGGTTAAACCGTTCGTTGGCAGTAACCGGTTTAATTTTGAGGTTTCACTCTGTTTTCTCCTATAGGGATACATGTATTTGGAACTCTAAATCAAACACGGTTTGTGCTAGCTCTTTGAAACTTGACACAATAAAGCAGTTTCAAGTTCTATCTCTATGCTTTGTTTGCTGTTGATGTAGCCCTAAGCAGAGACTGGCGAGAATCACTTTCATGGAAATGGCCTGCCAAGCTTCCAAAAAACTACGAGTTGCCTGAAATCTCAGCACACCCTTTTTCACCTAATCTTGATGAAACTTTCAGGTAATTATCAGTACACAAATCCCACTTGGCTCACCAAATTTCGTTCTTCTAGGTTAAACCGTTCGTTGGCAGTAACCGGTTTCATTTTGAGGTTTTACTCTGTTTTCTCCTATAGGGATACATGTATTTGGAACTCTAAATCAAACACGGTTTGTGCTAGCTCTTTGAAACTTGACACAATAAAGCAGTTTCAAGTTCTATCTCTATGCTTTGTTTGCTGTTGATGTAGCCCTAAGCAGAGACTGGCGAGAATCACTTTCATGGAAAGGGACTGCCAAGCTTCCAAAAAACTACGAGTTGCCTGAAATCTCAGCACACACTTTTTCACCCAATCTTGATGAAACTTTCAGGTAATGATCAGTACACCAATCCCACTTGGCTCGCCAAATTTTGTTCTTCTAGGTTAAACCGTTCGTTGGCAGTAACCGGTTTCATTTTGAGGTTTCACTCTGTTTTCTCCTATAGGGACACATGTATTTGCAACTCTAAATCAAACACGGTTTGTGCTAGCTCTTTGAAACTTGACACAATAAAGCAGTTTCAAGTTCTATCTCTATGGTTTGTTTGCTGTTGATGTAGCCCTAAGCAGAGACTGGCGAGAATCACTTTCATGGAAAGGGCCTGCCAAGCTTCCAAAAAACTACAAGTTGCCCGAAATCTCAGCACACACTTTTTCACCAAATCTTGAAGAAACTTTCAGGTAATGATCAGTACACCAATCTCACTTGGCTCGCCAAATTTCGTTCTTCTAGGTTAAACCGTTCGTTGGCAGTAACCGGTTTCATTTTGAGGTTTCACTCTGTTTTCTCCTATAGGGATACATGTATTTGGAACTCTAAATCAAACACGGTTTGTGCTAGCTCTTTGAAACTTGACACAATAAAGCAGTTTCAAGTTCTATCTCTATGGTTTGTTTGCTGTTGATGTAGCCCTAAGCAGAGACTGGCGAGAATCACTTTCATGGAAATGGCCTGCCAAGCTTCCAAAAAACTACGAGTTGCCTGAAATCTCAGCACACCCTTTTTCACCTAATCTTGATGAAACTTTCAGGTAATGATCAGTACACAAATCCCACTTGGCTCACCAAATTTCGTTCTTCTAGGTTAAACCGTTCGTTGGCAGTAACCGGTTTCATTTTGAGGTTTCACTCTGTTTTCTTCTATACAGATACATGTATTTGGAACTCTAAATCAAACACGGTTTGTGCTAGCTCTTTGAAACTTGACACAATAAAGCAGTTTCAAGTTCTATCTCTATGGTTTGTTTGCTGTTGATGTAGCCCTAAGCAGAGACTGGCGAGAATCACTTTCATGGAAAGGGCCTGCCAAGCTTCCAAAAAACTACGAGTTGCCTGAAATCTCAGCACACACTTTTTCACCCAATCTTGATGAAACTTTCAGGTAATGATCAGTACACCAATCCCACTTGGCTCGCCAAATTTCTTTCTTCTAGGTTAAACCGTTCGTTGGCAGTAACCGGTTTCATTTTGAGGTTTCACTCTGTTTTCTCCTATAGGGATACATGTATTTGGAACACTAAATCAAACACGGTTTGTGCTAGCTCTTTGAAACTTGACACAATAAAGCAGTTTCAAATTCTATCTCTATGGTTTGTTTGCTGTTGATGTAGCCCTAAGCAGAGACTGGCGAGAATCACTTTCATGGAAAGGGCCTGCCAAGCTTCCAAAAATCTACGAGTTGCCTGAAATCTTAGCACACCCTTTTTGACCCAAACTTGATGAAACTTTCAGGGTAATGATCAGTACACGAATCCCACTTGGCTCGCCAAATTTCCTTCTTCTAGGTTAAACCGTTCGTTGGCAGTAACCGGTTTCATTTTGAGGTTTCACTCTGTTTTCTCCTATACGGATACATGTATTTGGAACTCTAAATCAAACACGGTTTGTGCTAGCTCTTTGAAACTTGACACAATAAAGCAGTTTCAAATTCTATCTCTATGGTTTGTTTGCTGTTGATGTAGCCCTAAGCAGAGACTGGGGAGAATCACTTTCATAAAAAGGGCCTGCCAAGCTTCCAAAAAATTAGGAGTTACCCGAAATCTCTGCACACGCTTTTTCACCCAATCTTGATGAAACTTTCAGGTAATGATCAGTACACCAATCCCACTTGGCTCGCCAAATTTCGTTCTTCTAGGTTAAACCGTTCGTTGGCAGTAACCGGTTTCATTTTGAGGTTTCACTCTGTTTTCTCCTATAGGGATACATGTATTTGGAACTCTAAATCACACACGGTTTGTGCTAGCTCTTTGAAACTTGACACAATAAAGCAGTTTCAAGTTTTATCTCTATGCTTTGTTTGCTGTTGATGTAGCCCTAAACAGAGACTGGCGAGAATCACTTTCATGGAAAGGGCCTGCCAAGCTTCCAAAAATCTATGAGTTGCCTGAAATCTCACCACACCCTTTTTGACCCAATCTTGATGAAACTTTCAGGTAATGATCAGTACACCAATCCCACTTGGCTCGACAAATTTTGTTCTTCTAGGTTACACCGTTCGTTGCTAGTAACCGGTTTCATTTTGAGGTTTCACTCTGTTTTCTCCTACACGGATACATGTATTTGGAACTCTAAATCAAACACGGTTTGTGCTAGCTCTTTTAAACTTGACACAAAAAAGAAGTTTCAAGTTCTATCTCTATGGTTTGTTTGCTGGTGATGTAGCCCTAAGCAGAGACTGGCGAGAATCATTTTCATAAAAAGGGCCTGCCAAGCTTCCAAAAAACTACGAGTTGCCTGAAATCTCAGCACAACCTTTTTGACCCAATCTTGATGAAACTTTCAGGTAATGATCAGTACACCAATCCCACTTGGCTCACCAAATTTCGTTCTTCTAGGTTAAACCGTTCGTTGGCAGTAACCGGTTTAATTTTGAGGTTTCACTCTGTTTTCTCCTATAGGGATACATGTATTTGGAACTCTAAATCAAACACGGTTTGTGCTAGCTCTTTGAAACTTGACACAATAAAGCAGTTTCAAGTTCTATCTCTATGCTTTGTTTGCTGTTGATGTAGCCCTAAGCAGAGACTGGCGAGAATCACTTTCATGGAAATGGCCTGCCAAGCTTCCAAAAAACTACGAGTTGCCTGAAATCTCAGCACACCCTTTTTCACCTAATCTTGATGAAACTTTCAGGTAATGATCAGTACACAAATCCCACTTGGCTCACCAAATTTCGTTCTTCTAGGTTAAACCGTTCGTTGGCAGTAACCGGTTTCATTTTGAGGTTTTACTCTGTTTTCTCCTATAGGGATACATGTATTTGGAACTCTAAATCAAACACGGTTTGTGCTAGCTCTTTGAAACTTGACACAATAAAGCAGTTTCAAGTTCTATCTCTATGCTTTGTTTGCTGTTGATGTAGCCCTAAGCAGAGACTGGCGAGAATCACTTTCATGGAAAGGGACTGCCAAGCTTCCAAAAAACTACGAGTTGCCTGAAATCTCAGCACACACTTTTTCACCCAATCTTGATGAAACTTTCAGGTAATGATCAGTACACCAATCCCACTTGGCTCGCCAAATTTTGTTCTTCTAGGTTAAACCGTTCGTTGGCAGTAACCGGTTTCATTTTGAGGTTTCACTCTGTTTTCTCCTATAGGGACACATGTATTTGCAACTCTAAATCAAACACGGTTTGTGCTAGCTCTTTGAAACTTGACACAATAAAGCAGTTTCAAGTTCTATCTCTATGGTTTGTTTGCTGTTGATGTAGCCCTAAGCAGAGACTGGCGAGAATCACTTTCATGGAAAGGGCCTGCCAAGCTTCCAAAAAACTACAAGTTGCCCGAAATCTCAGCACACACTTTTTCACCAAATCTTGAAGAAACTTTCAGGTAATGATCAGTACACCAATCTCACTTGGCTCGCCAAATTTCGTTCTTCTAGGTTAAACCGTTCGTTGGCAGTAACCGGTTTCATTTTGAGGTTTCACTCTGTTTTCTCCTATAGGGATACATGTATTTGGAACTCTAAATCAAACACGGTTTGTGCTAGCTCTTTGAAACTTGACACAATAAAGCAGTTTCAAGTTCTATCTCTATGGTTTGTTTGCTGTTGATGTAGCCCTAAGCAGAGACTGGCGAGAATCACTTTCATGGAAATGGCCTGCCAAGCTTCCAAAAAACTACGAGTTGCCTGAAATCTCAGCACACCCTTTTTCACCTAATCTTGATGAAACTTTCAGGTAATGATCAGTACACAAATCCCACTTGGCTCACCAAATTTCGTTCTTCTAGGTTAAACCGTTCGTTGGCAGTAACCGGTTTCATTTTGAGGTTTCACTCTGTTTTCTTCTATACAGATACATGTATTTGGAACTCTAAATCAAACACGGTTTGTGCTAGCTCTTTGAAACTTGACACAATAAAGCAGTTTCAAGTTCTATCTCTATGGTTTGTTTGCTGTTGATGTAGCCCTAAGCAGAGACTGGCGAGAATCACTTTCATGGAAAGGGCCTGCCAAGCTTCCAAAAAACTACGAGTTGCCTGAAATCTCAGCACACACTTTTTCACCCAATCTTGATGAAACTTTCAGGTAATGATCAGTACACCAATCCCACTTGGCTCGCCAAATTTCTTTCTTCTAGGTTAAACCGTTCGTTGGCAGTAACCGGTTTCATTTTGAGGTTTCACTCTGTTTTCTCCTATAGGGATACATGTATTTGGAACACTAAATCAAACACGGTTTGTGCTAGCTCTTTGAAACTTGACACAATAAAGCAGTTTCAAATTCTATCTCTATGGTTTGTTTGCTGTTGATGTAGCCCTAAGCAGAGACTGGCGAGAATCACTTTCATGGAAAGGGCCTGCCAAGCTTCCAAAAATCTACGAGTTGCCTGAAATCTTAGCACACCCTTTTTGACCCAAACTTGATGAAACTTTCAGGTAATGATCAGTACACGAATCCCACTTGGCTCGCCAAATTTCCTTCTTCTAGGTTAAACCGTTCGTTGGCAGTAACCGGTTTCATTTTGAGGTTTCACTCTGTTTTCTCCTATACGGATACATGTATTTGGAACTCTAAATCAAACACGGTTTGTGCTAGCTCTTTGAAACTTGACACAATAAAGCAGTTTCAAATTCTATCTCTATGGTTTGTTTGCTGTTGATGTAGCCCTAAGCAGAGACTGGGGAGAATCACTTTCATAAAAAGGGCCTGCCAAGCTTCCAAAAAATTAGGAGTTACCCGAAATCTCTGCACACGCTTTTTCACCCAATCTTGATGAAACTTTCAGGTAATGATCAGTACACCAATCCCACTTGGCTCGCCAAATTTCGTTCTTCTAGGTTAAACCGTTCGTTGGCAGTAACCGGTTTCATTTTGAGGTTTCACTCTGTTTTCTCCTATAGAGATACATGTATTTGGAACTCTAAATCAAACACGGTTTGTGCTAGCTCTTTGAAACTTGACACAATAAAGCAGTTTCAAGTTCTATCTCTATGGTTTGTTTGCTGTTGATGTAGCCCTAAGCAGAGACTGGCGAGAATCACTTTCATGGAAATGGCCTGCCAAGCTTCCAAAAAACTACGAGTTGCCTGAAATCTCAGCACACCCTTTTTCACCTAATCTTGATGAAACTTTCAGGTAATGATCAGTACACCAATCCCACTTGGCTCACCAATTTTCGTTCTTCTAGGTTAAACCGTTCGTTGGCAGTAACCGGTTTCATTTTGAGGTTTTACTCTGTTTTCTCCTATAGGGATACATGTATTTGGAACTCTAAATCAAACACGGTTTGTGCTAGCTCTTTGAAACTTGACACAATAAAGCAGTTTCAAGTTCTATCTCTATGGTTTGTTTGCTGTTGATGTAGCCCTAAGCAGAGACTGGCGAGAATCACTTTCATTAAAAGGGCCTGCCAAGCTTCCAAAAAACTACGAGTTGCCCGAAATCTCAGCACACCCTTTTTCACCCAATCTTGATGAAACTTTCAGGTAATGATCAGTACACCAATCCCACTTGGCTCGCCAAATTTCGTTCTTCTAGGTTAAACCGTTCGTTGGCAGTAACCGGTTTCATTTTGAGGTTTCACTCTGTTTTCTCCTATAGGGATACATGTATTTGGAACTCTAAATCGAACAAGGTTTGTGCTAGCTCTTTGAAACTTGACACAATAAAGCAGTTTCAAGTTCTATCTCTATGGTTTGTTTGCTGTTGATGTAGCCCTAAGCAGAGACTGGCGAGAATCACTTTCATGGAAAGGGCCTGCCAAGGTTCCAAAAATCTATGAGTTGCCTGAAATCTTAGCACACCCTTTTTGACCCCACCCTTTTTGACCCAAACTTGATGAAACTTTCAGGTAATGATCAGTACACGAATCCCACTTGGCTCGCCAAATTTCCTTCTTCTAGGTTAAACCGTTCGTTGGCAGTAACCGGTTTCATTTTGAGGTTTCACTCTGTTTTCTCCTATACGGATACATGTATTTGGAACTCTAAATCAAACACGGTTTGTGCTAGCTCTTTGAAACTTGACACAATAAAGCAGTTTAAAATTCTATCTCTATGGTTTGTTTGCTGTTGATGTAGCCCTAAGCAGAGACTGGGGAGAATCACTTTCATAAAAAGGGCCTGTCAAGCTTCCAAAAAACTAGGAGTTACCCGAAATCTCTGCACACGCTTTTTCACCCAATCTTGATGAAACTTTCAGGTAATGATCAGTACACCAATCCCACTTGGCTCGCCAAATTTCGTTCTTCTAGGTTAAACCGTTCGTTGGCAGTAACCGGTTTTTATTTTGAGGTTTCACTCTGTTTTCTCCTATAGGGATACATGTATTTGGAACTCTAAATCAAACACGGTTTGTGCTAGCTCTTTGAAACTTGACACAATAAAGCAGTTTCAAGTTCTATTTCTATAGTTTGTTTGCTGTTGATGTAGCCCTAAGCAGAGGACTGGCGAGAATCACTTTCATGGAAAGGGCCTGCCAAGCTTCCAAAAAAACTACGAGTTGCCTGAAATCTCAGCACACACTTTTTCACCCAATCTTGATGAAACTTTCAGGTAATGATCAGTACACCAATCCCACTTGGCTCGCCAAATTTCGTTCTTCTAGGTTAAACCGTTCGTTGGCAGTAACCGGTTTTATTTTGAGGTTTCACTCTGTTTTCTCCTATAGGGATACATGTATTTGCAACTCTAAATCAAACACGGTTTGTGCTAGCTCTTTGAAACTTGACACAATAAAGCAGTTTCAAGTTCTATCTCTATGGTTTGTTTGCTCTTGATGTAGCCCTAAGCAGAGGACTGGCGAGAATCACTTTCATGGAAAGGGCCTGCCAAGCTTCCAAAAAACTACGAGTTGCCTGAAATCTCAGCACACCCTTTTTCACCCAATCTTGATGAAACTTTCAGGTAATGATCAGTACACCAATCCCTCTTGGCCCGCCAAATTTCGTTCTTCTAGGTTAAACCGTTCGTTGGCAGTAACCGGTTTCATTTTGAGGTTTCACTCTGTTTTCTCCTATAGGGATACATGTATTTGGAACTCTAAATCAAACACGGTTTGTGCTAGCTCTTTGAAACTTGACACAATAAAGCAGTTTCAAGTTCTATCTCTATGGTTTGTTTGCTGTTGATGTAGCCCTAAGCAGAGACTGGCGAGAATCACTTTAATGGAAAGGGCCTGCCAAGCTTCCAAAAAACTTCGAGTTGCCTGAAATCAGCACACACTTTTTCACCCAATCTTGATGAAACTTTCAGGTAATGATCAGTACACCAATCCCACTTGGCTCGCCAAATTTCGTTCTTCTAGGTTTAACCGTTCGTTGGCAGTAACCGGTTTCATTTTGAGGTTTCACTCTGTTTTCTCCTATAGGGATACATGTATTTGGAACTCTAAATCAAACACGGTTTGTGCTAGCTCTTTGAAACTTGACACAATAAAGCAGTTTCAAGTTCTATCTCTATGGTTTGTTTTGCTGTTGATGTAGCCCTAAGCAGAGACTGGCGAGAATCACTTTCATGGAAAGGGCCTGCCAAGCTTCCAAAAATCTACGAGTTGCCTGAAATCTTAGCACACCCTTTTTGACCCAAAATTGATGAAACTTTCAGGTAATGATCAGTACACGAATCCCACTTGGCTCGCCAAATTTCCTTCTTCTAGGTTAAACCGTTCATTGGCAGTAACCGGTTTCATTTTGAGGTTTCACTCTGTTTTCTCCTATACGGATACATGTATTTGGAACTCTAATCAAACACGGTTTGTGCTAGCTCTTTGAAACTTGACACAATAAAGCAGTTTCAAGTTCTATCTCTATGGTTTGTTTGCTGTTGATGTACCCCTAAGCAGAGACTGGCGAGAATCTCTTTCATGGAAAGGGCCTGCCAAGCTTCCAAAATACTACGAGTTGCCTGAAATCTCAGCAAACACATTTTCACCCAATCTTGATGAAACTTTCAGGTAATGATTAGTACACCAATCCCACTTGGCTCACCAAATTTTGTTCTTCTAGGTTAAACCGTTCGTTGGCAGTAACCGGTTTCATTTTGAGGTTTCACTCTGTTTTCTCCTATAGGGATACATGTATTTGGAACTCTAAATCAAACACGGTTTGTGCTAGCTCTTTGAAACTTGACACAATATAGCAGTTTCAAGTTCTATCTCTATGGTTTGTTTGCTGTATGTAGCCCTAAGCAGAGACTGGCGAGAATCACTTTCATGGAAAGGGCCTGCCAAGCTTTCAAAAAACTACGAGTAGCCAGAAATCTCAGCACACACTTTTTCACCCAATCTTGATGAAACTTTCAGGTAATGATCAGTACACCAATCCCACTTGGCTCGCCAAATTTTGTTTTTCTAGGTTAAAACCGTTCGTTGGCAGTAACCGGTTTCATTTTGAGGTTTCACTCTTTTTTCTCCTATAGGGATACATGTATTTGGAACTCTAAATCAAACACGGTTTGTGCTAGCTCTTTGAAACTTGACACAATAAAGCAGTTTCAAGTTCTATCTCTATGGTTTGTTTGCTGTTGATGTAGCCCTAAGCACAGACTTGCTAGAATCATGGAAAGTGCCTGCCAAGCTTCCAAAAAACTACGAGTGTCCTGAAATCTCAGCACACACTTTTTCATCCAATCTTGATGAAACTTTCAGGTAATGATCAGTACACCAATCCCACTTGGCTCGCCAAATTTCGTTCTTCTAGGTTAAACCGTTCGTTGGCAGTAACCGGTTTCAGTTTGAGGTTTCACTCTGTTTTCTACTATAGGGACACATGTACTTGGAACTCTAAATCAAACACGGTTTGTGCTAGCTCTTTGAAACATGACACAATAAAGCAGTTTCAAGTTCTATCTCTATGGTTTGTTTGCTGTTGATGTACCCCTAAGCAGAGACTGGCGAGAATCACTTTCATGGAAAGGGCGTGCCAAGCTTCCAAAAAACTACGAGTTGCCCGAAATCTCAGCACACACTTTTGCACCCAATCTTGATGAAACTTTCATGTAATGATCAGTACACCAATCCCACTTGGCTTGCCAAATTTCGTTCTTCTAGGTTAAAACGATCGTTTGCTGTAACCTGTTTCATTTTGAGGTTTCACTCTGTTTTCTCCTATAGGGATACATGTATTTGGAACTCTAAATCAAACACGGTTTGTGCTAGCTCTTTGAAACTTGACACAATAAAGCAGTTTCAAGTTCTATCTCTATGGTTTGTTTGCTGTTGATGTAGCCCTAAGCAGAGACTGGTGAGAATCACTTTCATGGAAAGGGCCTGCCAAGCTTCCAAAAAACAATGAGTTGCCTGAAATCTCAGCACACACTTTTCCACCCAATCTTGATGAAACTTTCAGGTATTGATCAGTACACCAATCCCACTTGGCTCGCCAAATTTCGTTCTTCTATGTTAAACCGTTCGTTGGCAGTAACCGGTTTCATTTTGAGGTTTCACTCTGTTTTCTCCTATAGGTATACATGTATTTTTAAGTCTAATTCAAACACGGTTTGTGCTAGCTCTTTGAAACTTGACACAATAAAGCAGTTTCAAGTTCTATCTCTATGGTTTGTTTGCTGTTGATGTAGCCCTAAGCAGAGACTGGCGAGAATCACTTTCATGGAAAGGGCCTGCCAAGCTTCGAAAAAACTACGAGTTGCCTGAAATCTCAGCACACACTTTTTCACCCATTCTTGATGAAACTTTCAGGTATTTATCAGTACACCAATCCAAATTGGCTTGCAAAATTTCGTTCTTCTAGGTTAAACCGTTCGTTGGCAGTAACCGGTTTCATTTTGAGGTTTCACTCTGTTTTCTCCTATAGGGATACATGTATTTAGAACTCTAAATCAAACACGGTTTGTGCTAGCTCTTTGAAACTTGACACAATAAAGCAGTTTCAAGTTCTATCTCTATGGTTTGTTTGCTGTTGATGTAGCCCTAAGGAGAGACTGGCGAGAATCACTTTCATGGAAAGGGCCTGCCAAGCTTCCAAAAAACTACAAGTTGCCCGAAATCTCAGCACACACTTTTTCACCCAATCTTGATGAAACTTTCAGGTAATGATCAGTACAACAATCCCACTTGGCTCGCCAAATTTCGTTCTTCTAGGTTAAACCGTTCGTTGGCACTAACCGGTTTCATTTTGAGGTTTCACTCTTTTTTCTCCTATAGGGATACATGTATTTGGAACTCTAAATCAAACACGGATTCTGCTAGCTCTTTGAAACTTGACACAATAAAGCAGTTTCAAGTTCTATCTCTATGGTTTGTTTGCTGTTGATGTAGCCCTAAGCAGACACTGGCAAGAATCACTTTCATGCGAAGGGCCTGCCAAGCTTCCAAAAAACTATGAGTTGACTGAAATCTCAGCACACACTTTTTCACCCAATCTTGATGAAACTTTCAGGTAATGATCAGTACACCAATCCCACTTGGCTCGCCAAATTTCGTTCTTCTAGGTTAAACCGTTCCTTGGCAGTAACCGGTTTCATTTTGAGGTTTCACTCTTTTTTCTCCTATAGGGATACATGTATTTGGAACTCTAAATCAAACACGGTGTGTGCTAGCTCTTTGAAACTTGACACAATAAAGCAGTTTCAAGTTCTATCTCTATGGTTTGTTTGCTGTTGATGTAGCCCTAAGCAGACACTGGCGAGAATCACTTTCATGGAAAGGGCCTGCCAAGCTTCCAAAAAACTACGAGTTGCCAGAAATCTCAGCACACACTTTTTCACCCAATCTTGATGAAACTTTCAGGTAATGATCAGTACACCAATCCCACTTGGCTCGCCAAATTTCGTTCTTCTAGGTTAAACCGTTCGTTGGCAGTAACCGGTTTCATTTTGAGGATTCACCCTTTTTTCTCCTATAGGGATACATGTATTTGGAACTCTAAATCAAACACGGTTTGTGCTAGCTCTTTGAAACTTGACACAATAAAGCAGTTTCAAGTTCTGTCTCTATGGTTTGTTTGCTGTTGATGTACCCCTAAGCAGAGACTGGCGAGAATCTCTTTCATGGAAAGGGCCTGCCAAGCTTACAAAATACTACGAGTTGCCTGAAATCTCAGCAAACACATTTTCACCCAATCTTGATGAAACTTTCAGGTAATGATTAGTACACCAATCCCACTTCGCTCACCAAATTTTGTTCTTCTAGGTTAAACCGTTCGTTGGCAGTAACCGGTTTCATTTTGAGGTTTCACTCTGTTTTCTCCTATAGGGATACATGTATTTGGAACTCTAAATCAAACACGGTTTGTGCTAGCTCTTTGAAACTTGACACAATATAGCAGTTTCAAGTTCTATCTCTATGGTTTGTTTGCTGTATGTAGCCCTAAGCAGAGACTGGCGAGAATCACTTTCATGGAAAGGGCCTGCCAAGCTTTCAAAAAACTACGAGTTGCCAGAAATCTCAGCACACACTTTTTCACCCAATCTTGATGAAACTTTCAGGTAATGATCAGTACACCAATCCCACTTGGCTCGCCAAATTTTGTTTTTCTAGGTTAAACCGTTCGTTGGCAGTAACCGGTTTCATTTTGAGGTTTCACTCTTTTTTCTCCTATAGGGATACATGTATTTGGAACTCTAAATCAAACACGGTTTGTGCTAGCTCTTTGAAACTTGACACAATAAAGCAGTTTCAAGTTCTATCTCTATGGTTTGTTTACTGTTGATGTAGCCCTAAGCACAGACTTGCTAGAATCACTTTCATGGAAAGTGCCTGCCAAGCTTCCAAAAAACTACGAGTGTCCTGAAATCTCAGCATACACTTTTTCATCCAATCTTGATGAAACTTTCAGGTAATGATCAGTACACCAATCCCACTTGGCTCGCCAAATTTCGTTCTTCTAGGTTAAACCGTTCGTTGGCAGTAACCGGTTTCAGTTTGAGGTTTCACTCTGTTTTCTCCTATAGGGACACATGTACTTGGAACTCTAAATCAAACACGGTTTGTGCTAGCTCTTTGAAACTTGACACAATAAAGCAGTTTCAAGTTCTATCTCTATGGTTTGTTTGCTGTTGATATAGCCCTAAGCAGAGACTGGCGAGAATCTCTTTCATGGAAAGGGCCTGCCAAGCTTCCAAAAAAACTACGAGTTTCCTGAAATCTCAGCAAACACTTTTTCACCCAATCTTGATGAAACTTTCAGGTAATGATCAGTACACCAATCCCACTTGGCTCGCCAGATTTCGTTCTTCTAGGTTAAACCGTTCGTTGGCAGTAACCGGTTTCATTTTGAGGTTTCACTCTGTTTTCTCCTATAGGGATACATGTATTTGGAACTCTAAATCAAACACGGTTTGTGCTAGCTCTTTGAAACGTGACACAATAAAGCAGTTTCAAGTTCTATCTCTATGGTTTGTTTGCTGTTGATGTACCCCTAAGCAGAGACTGGCGAGAATCACTTTCATGGAAAGGGCCTGCCAAGCTTCCAAAAAACTACGAGTTGCCCGAAATCTCAGCACACACTTTTGCACCCAATCTTGATGAAACTTTCAGGTAATGATCAGTACGCCAATCCCACTTGGCTCGCCAAATTTCGTTCTTCTAGGTTAAAACGTTCGTTGGCAGTAACCGGTTTCATTTTGAGGTTTCACTCTGCTTTCTCCTATAGGGATACATGTATTTGGAACTCTAAATCAAACACGGTTTGTGCTAGCTCTTTGAAACGTGACACAATAAAGCAGTTTCAAGTTCTATCTCTATGGTTTGTTTGCTGTTGATGTACCCCTAAGCAGAGACTGGCGAGAATCACTTTCATGGAAAGGGCGTGCCAAGCCTCCAAAAAACTACGAGTTGCCCGAAATCTCAGCACACACTTTTGCACCCAATCTTGATGAAACTTTCAGGTAATGATCAGTACACCAATCCCACTTGGCTCGCCAATTTTCGTTCTTCTAGGTTAAAACGTTCGTTTGCTGTAACCTGTTTCATTTTGAGGTTTCACTCTGTTTTCTCCTATAGGGATACATGTATTTGGAACTCTAAATCAAACACGGTTTGTGCTAGCTCTTTGAAACTTGACACAATAAAGCAGTTTCAAGTTCTATCTCTATGGTTTGTTTGCTGTTGATGTAGCCCTAAGAAGAGACTGGTGAGAATCACTTTCATGGAAAGGGCCTGCCAAGCTTCCAAAAAACAATGAGTTGCCCGAAATCTCAGCACACACTTTTCCACCCAATCTTGATGAAACTTTCAGGTATTGATCAGTACACCAATCCCACTTGGCTCGCCAAATTTCGTTCTTCTATGTTAAACCGTTCGTTGGCAGTAACCGGTTTCATTTTGAGGTTTCACTCTGTTTTCTCCTATAGGGATACATGGATTTGGAAGTCTAATTCAAACACGGTTTGTGCTAGCTCTTTGAAACTTGACACAATAAAGCAGTTTCAAGTTCTATCTCTATGGTTTGTTTGCTGTTGATGTAGACCTAAGCAGAGACTGGCGAGAATCACTTTCATGGAAAGGGCCTGCCAAGCTTCGAAAAAACTACGAGTTGCCTGAAATCTCAGCACACACTTTTTCACCCAATCTTGATGAAACTTTCAGGTATTTATCAGTACACCAATCCAAATTGGCTTGCAAAATTTCGTTCTTCTAGGTTAAACCGTTCGTTGGCAGTAACCGGTTTCATTTTGAGGTTTCACTCTGTTTTCTCCTATAGGGATACATGTATTTAGAACTCTAAATCAAACACGGTTTGTGCTAGCTCTTTGAAACTTGACACAATAAAGCAGTTTCAAGTTCTATCTCTATGGTTTGTTTGCTGTTGATGTAGCCCTAAGGAGAGACTGGCGAGAATCACTTTCATGGAAAGGGCCTGCCAAGCTTCCAAAAAACTACAAGTTGCCCGAAATCTCAGCACATACTTTTTCACCCAATCTTGATGAAACTTTCAGGTAATGATCAGTACAACAATCCCACTTGGCTCGCCAAATTTCGTTCTTCTAGGTTAAACCGTTCGTTGGCACTAACCGGTTTCATTTTGAGGTTTCACTCTGTTTTCTTCTATAGGGATACATGTATTTGGAACTCTAAATCAAACACGGATTCTGCTAGCTCTTTGAAACTTGACACAATAAAGCAGTTTCAAGTTCTATCTCTATGGTTTGTTTGCTGTTGATGGAGCCCTAAGCAGACACTGGCGAGAATCACTTTCATGGAAAGGGCCTGGCAAGCTTCCAAAAAACTATGAGTTGACTGAAATCTCAGCACACACTTTTTCACCCAATCTTGATGAAACTTTCAGGTAATGATCAGTACACCAATCCCACTTGGCTCGCCAAATTTCGTTCTTCTAGGTTAAACCGTTCGTTGGCAGTAACCGGTTTCATTTTGAGGTTTCACTCTGTTTTCTCCTATAGGGATACATGTATTTGGAACTCTAAATCAAACACGGTTTGTGCTAGCTCCTTGAAACTTGACACAATATAGCAGTTTCAAGTTCTATCTCTATGGTTTGTTTGCTGTTGATGTAGCCCTAAGCAGAGACTGGCGAGAATCACTTTCATGGAAAGGGCCTGCCAAGCTTCCAAAAAACTACGAGTTGCCAGAAATCTCAGCACACACTTTTTCACCCAATCTTGATGAAACTTTCAGGTAATGATCAGTACACCAATCCCACTTGGCTCGCCAAATTTCGTTCTTCTAGGTTAAACCGTTCCTTGGCAGTAACCGGTTTCATTTTGAGGTTTCACTCTTTTTTCTCCTATAGGGATACATGTATTTGGAACTCTAAATCAAACACGGTGTGTGCTAGCTCTTTGAAACTTGACACAATAAAGCAGTTTCAAGTTCTATCTCTATGGTTTGTTTGCTGTTGATGTAGCCCTAAGCAGAGACTGGCGAGAATCACTTTCATGGAAAGGGCCTGCCAAGCTTCGAAAAAACTACGAGTTGCCTGAAATCTCAGCACACACTTTTTCACCCAATCTTGATGAAACTTTCAGGTATTTATCAGTACACCAATCCAAATTGGCTTGCAAAATTTCGTTCTTCTAGGTTAAACCGTTCGTTGGCAGTAACCGGTTTCATTTTGAGGTTTCACTCTGTTTTCTCCTATAGGGATACATGTATTTAGAACTCTAAATCAAACACGGTTTGTGCTAGCTCTTTGAAACTTGACACAATAAAGCAGTTTCAAGTTCTATCTCTATGGTTTGTTTGCTGTTGATGTAGCCCTAAGCAGAGACTGGTGAGAATCACTTTCATGGAAAGGGCCTGCCAAGCTTCCAAAAAACAATGAGTTGCCCGAAATCTCAGCACACACTTTTCCACCCAATCTTGATGAAACTTTCAGGTATTGATCAGTACAACAATCCCACTTGGTTCGCCAAATTTCGTTCTTCTAGGTTAAACCGTTCGTTGGCAGTAACCGGTTTCATTTTGAGGTTTCACTCTGTTTTCTCCTATAGGGATACATGGATTTGGAAGTCTAATTCAAACACGGTTTGTGCTAGCTCTTTGAAACTTGACACAATAAAGCAGTTTCAAGTTCTATCTCTATGGTTTGTTTGCTGTTGATGTAGCCCTAAGCAGAGACTGGCGAGAATCACTTTCATGGAAAGGGCCTGCCAAGCTTCCAAAAAACTACGAGTTTTTTGAAATCTCAGCACACACTTTTTCACCCAATCTTGATGAAACTTTCAGGTATTTATCAGTACACCAATCCAAATTGGCTTGCAAAATTTCGTTCTTCTAGGTTAAACCGTTCGTTGGCAGTAACCGGTTTCATTTTGAGGTTTCACTCTGTTTTCTCCTATAGGGATACATGTATTTAGAACTCTAAATCAAACACGGTTTGTGCTAGCTCTTTGAAACTTGACACAATAAAGCAGTTTCAAGTTCTATCTCTATGGTTTGTTTGCTGTTGATGTAGCCCTAAGGAGAGACTGGCGAGAATCACTTTCATGGAAAGGGCCTGCCAAGCTTCCAAAAAACTACGAGTTGCCCGAAATCTCAGCACACACTTTTTCACCCAATCTTGATGAAACTTTCAGGTAATGATCAGTACAACAATCCCACTTGGCTCGCCAAATTTCGTTCTTCTAGGTTAAACCGTTCGTTGGCACTAACCGGTTTCATTTTGAGGTTTCACTCTGTTTTCTTCTATAGGGATACATGTATTTGGAACTCTAAATCAAACACGGATTCTGCTAGCTCCTTGAAACTTGACACAATAAAGCAGTTTCAAGTTCTATCTCTATGGTTTGTTTGCTGTTGATGTAGTCCTAAGCAGACACTGGCGAGAATCACTTTCATGGAAAGGGCCTGCCAAGCTTCCAAAAAACTATGAGTTGACTGAAATCTCAGCACACACTTTTTCACCCAATCTTGATAAAACTTTCAGGTAATGATCAGTACTCCAATCCCACTTGGCTCGCCAAATTTCGTTCTTCTAGGTTAAACCGTTCGTTGGCAGTAACCGGTTTCATTTTGAGGTTTCACTCTGTTTTCTCCTATAGGGATACATGTATTTGGAACTCTAAATCAAACACGGTTTGTGCTAGCTCCTTGAATCTTGACACAATATAGCAGTTTCAAGTTGTATCTCTATGGTTTGTTTGCTGTTGATGTAGCCCTAAGCAGAGACTGGCGAGAATCACTTTCATGGAAAGGGCCTGCCAAGCTTCCAAAAAACTACGAGTTGCCAGAAATCTCAGCACACACTTTTTCACCCAATCTTGATGAAACTTTCAGGTAATGATCAGTACACCAATCCCACTTGGCTCGCCAAATTTCGTTCTTCTAGGTTAAACCGTTCCTTGGCAGTAACCGGTTTCATTTTGAGGTTTCACTCTTTTTTCTCCTATAGGGATACATGTATTTGGAACTCTAAATCAAACACGGTGTGTGCTAGCTCTTTGAAACTTGACACAATAAAGCAGTTTCAAGTTCTATCTCTATGGTTTGTTTGCTGTTGATGTAGCCCTAAGCAGAGACTGGCGAGAATCACTTTCATGGAAAGGGCCTGCCAAGCTTCGAAAAAACTACGAGTTGCCTGAAATCTCAGCACACACTTTTTCACCCAATCTTGATGAAACTTTCAGGTATTTATCAGAACACCAATCCAAATTGGCTTGCAAAATTTCGTTCTTCTAGGTTAAACCGTTCGTTGGCAGTAACCGGTTTCATTTTGAGGTTTCACTCTGTTTTCTCCTATAGGGATACATGTATTTAGAACTCTAAATCAAACACGGTTTGTGCTAGCTCTTTGAAACTTGACACAATAAAGCAGTTTCAAGTTCTATCTCTATGGTTTGTTTGCTGTTGATGTAGCCCTCAGGAGAGACTGGCGAGAATCACTTTCATGGAAAGGGCCTGCCAAGCTTCCAAAAAACTACAAGTTGCCCGAAATCTCAGCACACACTTTTTCACCCAATCTTGATGAAACTTTCAGGTAATGATCAGTACAACAATCCCACTTGGCTCGCCAAATTTCGTTCTTCTAGGTTAAACCGTTCGTTGGCACTAACCGGTTTCATTTTGAGGTTTCACTCTGTTTTCTTCTATAGGGATACATGTATTTGGAACTCTAAATCAAACACGGATTCTGCTAGCTCTTTGAAACTTGACACAATAAAGCAGTTTCAAGTTCTATCTCTATGGTTTGTTTGCTGTTGATGTAGCCCTAAGCAGACACTGGCGAGAATCACTTTCATGGAAAGGGCCTGCCAAGCTTCCAAAAAACTATGAGTTGACTGAAATCTCAGCACACACTTTTTCACCCAATCTTGATGAAACTTTCAGGTAATGATCAGTACACCAATCCCACTTGGCTCGCCAAATTTCGTTCTTCTAGGTTAAACCGTTCGTTGGCAGTAACCGGTTTCATTTTGAGGTTTCACTCTGTTTTCTCCTATAGGGATACATGTATTTGGAACTCTAAATCAAACACGGTTTGTGCTAGCTCCTTGAAACTTGACACAATATAGCAGTTTCAAGTTCTATCTCTATGGTTTGTTTGCTGTTGATGTAGCCCTAAGCAGAGACTGGCGAGAATCACTTTCATGGAAAGGGCCTGCCAAGCTACCAAAAAACTACGAGTTGCCAGAAATCTCAGCACACACTTTTTCACCCAATCTTGATGAAACTTTCAGGTAATGATCAGTACACCAATCCCACTTGGCTCGCCAAATTTCGTTCTTCTAGGTTAAACCGTTCCTTGGCAGTAACCGGTTTCATTTTGAGGTTTCACTCTTTTTTCTCCTATAGGGATACATGTATTTGGAACTCTAAATCAAACACGGTGTGTGCTAGCTCTTTGAAACTTGACACAATAAAGCAGTTTCAAGTTCTATCTCTATGGTTTGTTTGCTGTTGATGTAGCCCTAAGCAGACACTGGCGAGAATCACTTTCATGGAAAGGGCCTGCCAAGCTTCCAAAAAACTACGAGTTGCCAGAAATCTCAGCACACACTTTTTCACCCAATCTTGATGAAACTTTCAGGTAATGATCAGTACACCAATCCCACTTGGCTCGCCAAATTTCGTTCTTCTAGGTTAAACCGTTCGTTGGCAGTAACCGGTTTCATTTTGAGGATTCACCCTTTTTTCTCCTATAGGGATACATGTATTTGGAACTCTAAATCAAACACGGTTTGTGCTAGCTCTTTGAAACTTGACACAATAAAGCAGTTTCAAGTTCTATCTCTATGGTTTGTTTGCTGTTGATGTAGCCCTAAGCACAGACTGGCGAGAATCACTTTCATTGAAAGGGCCTGCCAAGCTTCCAAAAAACTACGAGTGTCCTGAAATCTCAGCACACACTTTTTCACCCAATCTTGATGAAACTTTCAGGTAATGATCAGTACACCAATCCCACTTGGCTCGCCAAATTTCGTTCTTCTAGGTTACACCGTTCGTTGGCAGTAACCGGTTTCATTTTGAGGTTTCACTCTGTTTTCTCCTATAGGGACACATATATTTGGAACTCTAAATCAACCACGGTTTGTGCTAGCTCTTTGAAACTTGACACCATAAAGCAGTTTCAACTTATATCTCTAAGGTTTGTTTGCTGTTGATGTAGCCCTAAGCAGAGACTGGCGAGAATCACTTTCATGGAAAGGGCCTGCCAAGCTTCCAAAAAACTACGAGTTGCCTGAAATCTCAGCACACACTTTTTCACCCAATCTTGATGAAACTTTCAGGTAATGATCAGTACACCAATCCCACTTGGCTCGCCAAATTTTGTTCTTCTAGGTTAAACCGTTCGTTGGCAGTAACCGGTTTCATTTTGAGGTTTCACTCTGTTTTCTCCTATAGGGATACATGTATTTGGAACTCTAAATCAAACACGGTTTGTGCTAGCTCTTTGAAACTTGACACAATAAAGCAGTTTCAAGTTCTATCTCTATGGTTTGTTTGCTGTTGATGTAGCCCTAAGCAGAGACTGGCGAGAATCACTTTTATGGAAAGGGCCTGCCAAGCTTCCAAAAAACTACGAGTTGCCTGAAATCTCAGCACACCCTTTTTCACCCAATCTTGATGAAACTTTCAGGTAATGATCAGTACACCAATCCCACTTGGCTCGCCAAATTTCGTTCTTCTAGGTTAAACCGTTCGTTGGCAGTAACCGGTTTCATTTTGAGGTTTCAGTCTTTTTTCTTCTATAGGGATACATGTATTTGGAACTCTAAATCAAACACGGTTTGTGCTAGCTCTTTGAAACTTGACACAATAAAGCAGTTTCAAGTTCTTTCTCTGTGGTGTGTTTGCTGTTGTTGTAGCCCTAAGCAGAGACTGGCGAGAATCACTTTCATGGAAAGGGCCTGCCAAGCTTCCAAAAAACTACGAGTTGCCTGAAATCTCTGCACACACTTTTTCACCCAATCTTGATGAAACTTTCAGGTAATGATCAGTACACCAATCCCACTTGGCTCGCCAAATTTCGTTCTTCTAGGTTAAACCGTTCGTTGGCAGTAACCGGTTTCATTTTGAGGTTTCACTGTGTTTTCTCCTATAGGGATACATGTATTTGGAACTCTAAATCAAACACGGTTTGTGCTAGCTCTTTGAAACTTGACACAATAAAGCAGTTTCAAGTTCTATCTCTATGGTTTGTTTGCTGTTGATGTAGCCCTAAGCAGAGACTGGCGAGAATCACTTTCATGGAAAGGGCCTGCCAAGCTTCGAAAAAACTACGAGTTGCCTGAAATCTCAGCACACACTTTTTCACCCAATCTTGATGAAACTTTCAGGTATTTATCAGTACACCAATCCAAATTGGCTTGCAAAATTTCGTTCTTCTAGGTTAAACCGTTCGTTGGCAGTAACCGGTTTCATTTTGAGGTTTCACTCTGTTTTCTCCTATAGGGATACATGTATTTAGAACTCTAAATCAAACACGGTTTGTGCTAGCTCTTTGAAACTTGACACAATAAAGCAGTTTCAAGTTCTATCTCTATGGTTTGTTTGCTGTTGATGTAGCCCTAAGGAGAGACTGGCGAGAATCACTTTCATGGAAAGGGCCTGCCAAGCTTCCAAAAAACTACAAGTTGCCCGAAATCTCAGCACACACTTTTTCACCCAATCTTGATGAAACTTTCAGGTAATGATCAGTACAACAATCCCACTTGGCTCGCCAAATTTCGTTCTTCTAGGTTAAACCGTTCGTTGGCACTAACCGGTTTCATTTTGAGGTTTCACTCTGTTTTCTTCTATAGGGATACATGTATTTGGAACTCTAAATCAAACACGGATTCTGCTAGCTCTTTGAAACTTGACACAATAAAGCAGTTTCAAGTTCTATCTCTATGGTTTGTTTGCTGTTGATGTAGCCCTAAGCAGACACTGGCGAGAATCACTTTCATGGAAAGGGCCTGCCAAGCTTCCAAAAAACTATGAGTTGACTGAAATCTCAGCACACCCTTTTTCACCCAATCTTGATGAAACTTTCAGGTAATGATCAGTACACCAATCCCACTTGGCTCGCCAAATTTCGTTCTTCTAGGTTAAACCGTTCGTTGGCAGTAACCGGTTTCATTTTGAGGTTTCACTCTGTTTTCTCCTATAGGGATACATGTATTTGGAACTCTAAATCAAACACGGTTTGTTCTAGCTCTTTGAAACTTGACAAAATAAAGCAGTTTCAAGGTCTATCTATATTGTTTGTTTGCTGTTGATGTAGCCCTAAGTAGAGACTGGCGAGAATCACTTTCATGGAAAGGGCCTGCCAAGCTTCCAAAAAACTACGAGTTGCACGAAATCTCAGCACACACTTTTTCACCCAATCTTGATGAAACTTTCAGGTACTGATCAGTACACCAATCCCACTTGGCTCGCCAAATTTCATTCTTCTAGATATAACCGTTCATTGGCAGTAACCGGTTTCATTTTGAGTTTTCACTCTGTTTTCTCCTATAGGGATACATGTATTTGGAACTCTAAATCAAACACGCTTTGTGCTAGCTCTTTGAAACTTGACACAATAAAGCAGTTTCAAGTTCTATCTCTATGGTTTGTTTGCTGTTGATGTAGCCCTAAGCAGAGACTGGTGAGAATCACTTTCATGGAAAGGGCCTGCCAAGCTTCCAAAAAACTACGAGTTGCCCGAAATCTCAGCACACTCTTTTTCACCCAATCTTGATGAAACTTTCAGGTACTGATCAGTACACCAATCCCACTTGGCTCGCCAAATTTCGTTCTTCTAGGTTAAACCGTTCGTTGGCAGTAACCGGTTTCATTTTGAGGTTTCACTCTGTTTTCTCCTATAGAAATACATGTATTTGGAACTCTAAATCAAACACGGTTTGTGCTAGCTCTTTGAAACTTGACACAATAAAGAAGTTTCAAGTTCTATCTCTATGGATTGTTTGCTGTTGATGTAGCCCTAAGCAGAGACTGGCGAGAATCACTTTCATGGAAAGGGCCTGCCAAGCTTCCAAAAAACTACGAGTTGCCAGAAATCTCAGCACACTCTTTTTCACCCAATCTTGATGAAACTTTCAGGTAATGATCAGTACACCAATCCCACTTGGCTCGCCAAATTTCGTTCTTCTAGGTTAAACCGTTCGTTGGCAGTAACCGGTTTCATTTTGAGGTTTCACTCTGTTTTCTCCTATAGGGATACATGTATTTGGAACTCTAAATCAAACACGGTTTGTGCTAGCTCTTTGAAACTTGACACAATAAAGCAGTTTCAAGGTCTATCTATATTGTTTGTTTGCTGTTGATGTAGCCCTAAGTAGAGACTGGCGAGAATCACTTTCATGGAAAGGGCCTGCCAAGCTTCCAAAAAACTACGAGTTGCACGAAATCTCAGCACACACTTTTTCACCCAATCTTGATGAAACTTTCAGGTAATGATCAGTACACCAATCCCACTTGGCTCGCCAAATTTCATTCTTCTAGGTATAACCGTTCGTTGGCAGTAACCGGTTTCATTTTGAGTTTTCACTCTGTTTTCTCCTATAGGGATACATGTATTTGGAACTCAAAATCAAACACGCTTTGTGCTAGCTCTTTGAAACTTGACACAATAAAGCAGTTTCAAGTTCTATCTCTATGGTTTGTTTGCTGTTGATGTAGCCCTAAGCAGAGACTGGTGAGAATCACTTTCATGGAAAGGGCCTGCCAAGCTTCCAAAAAACTACGAGTTGCCCGAAATCTCAGCACACTCTTTTTCACCCAATCTTGATGAAACTTTCAGGTACTGATCAGTACACCAATCCCACTTGGCTCGCCAAATTTCGTTCTTCTAGGTTAAACCGTTCGTTGGCAGTAACCGGTTTCATTTTGAGGTTTCACTCTGTTTTCTCATATAGAAATACATGTATTTGGAACTCTAAATCAAACACGGTTTGTGCTAGCTCTTTGAAACTTGACACAATAAAGAAGTTTCAAGTTCTATCTCTATGGTTTGTTTGCTGTTGATGTAGCCCTAAGCAGAGACTGGCGAGAATCACTTTCATGGAAAGGGCCTGCCAAGCTTCCAAAAAACTACGAGTTGCCCGAAATCTCAGCACACTCTTTTTCACCCAATCTTGATGAAACTTTCAGGTAATGATCAGTACCCCAATCCCACTTGGCTCGCCAAATTTCGTTCTTCTAGGTTAAACCGTTCGTTGGCAGTAACCGGTTTCATTTTGAGGTTTCACTCTGTTTTCTCCTATAGGGATACATGTATTTGGAACTCTAAATCAAACACGGTTTGTGCTAGCTCTTTGAAACTTGACACAATAAAGCAGTTTCAAGTTCTATCTCTATGGTTTGTTTGCTGTTGATGTACCCCTAAGCAGAGACTGGGGAGAATCTCTTTCATGGAAAGGGCCTGCCAAGCTTCCAAAATACTACGAGTTGCCTGAAATCTCAGCAAACACATTTTCACCCAATCTTGATGAAACTTTCAGGTAATGATTAGTACACCAATCCCACTTGGCTCACCAAATTTTGTTCTTCTAGGTTAAACCGTTCGTTGGCAGTAACCGGTTTCATTTTGAGGTTTCACTCTGTTTTCTCCTATAGGGATACATGTATTTGGAACTCTAAATCAAACACGGTTTGTGCTAGCTCTTTGAAACTTGACACAATATAGCAGTTTCAAGTTCTATCTCTATGGTTTGTTTGCTGTATGTAGCCCTAAGCAGAGACTGGCGAGAATCACTTTCATGGAAAGGGCCTGCCAAGCTTTCAAAAAACTACGAGTTGCCAGAAATCTCAGCACACACTTTTTCACCCAATCTTGATGAAACTTTCAGGTAATGATCAGTACACCAATCCCACTTGGCTCGCCAAATTTTGTTTTTCTAGGTTAAACCGTTCGTTGGCAGTAACCGGTTTCATTTTGAGGTTTCACTCTTTTTTCTCCTATAGGGATACATGTATTTGGAACTCTAAATCAAACACGGTTTGTGCTAGCTCTTTGAAACTTGACACAATAAAGCAGTTTCAAGTTCTATCTCTATGGTTTGTTTACTGTTGATGTAGCCCTAAGCACAGACTTGCTAGAATCACTTTCATGGAAAGTGCCTGCCAAGCTTCCAAAAAACTACGAGTGTCCTGAAATCTCAGCACACACTTTTTCATCCAATCTTGATGAAACTTTCAGGTAATGATCAGTACACCAATCCCACTTGGCTCGCCAAATTTCGTTCTTCTAGGTTAAACCGTTCGTTGGCAGTAACCGGTTTCAGTTTGAGGTTTCAATCTGTTTTCTCCTATAGGGACACATGTAATTGGAACTCTAAATCAAACACGGTTTGTGCTAGCTCTTTGAAACTTGACACAATAAAGCAGTTTCAAGTTCTATCTCTATGGTTTGTTTGCTGTTGATATAGCCCTAAGCAGAGACTGGGGAGAATCTCTTTCATGGAAAGGGCCTGCCAAGCTTCCAAAAAACTACGAGTTGCCTGAAATCTCAGCAAACACTTTTTCACCCAATCTTGATGAAACTTTCAGGTAATGATCAGTACACCAATCCCACTTGGCTCGCCAGATTTCGTTCTTCTAGGTTAAACCGTTCGTTGGCAGTAACCGGTTTCATTTCGAGGTTTCACTCTGTTTTCTCCTATAGGGATACATGTATTTGGAACTCTAAATCAAACACGGTTTGTGCTAGCTCTTTGAAACGTGACACAATAAAGCAGTTTCAAGTTCTATCTCTATGGTTTGTTTGCTGTTGATGTACCCCTAAGCAGAGACTGGCGAGAATCACTTTCATGGAAAGGGCGTGCCAAGCTTCCAAAAAACTACGAGTTGCCCGAAATCTCAGCACACACTTTTGCACCCAATCTTGATGAAACTTTCAGATAATGATCAGTACACCAATCCCACTTGGCTCGCCAAATTTCGTTCTTCTAGGTTAAAACGTTCGTTGGCAGTAACCGGTTTCATTTTGAGGTTTCACTCTGCTTTCTCCTATAGGGATACATGTATTTGGAACTCTAAATCAAACACGGTTTGTGCTAGCTCTTTGAAACGTGACACAATAAAGCAGTTTCAAGTTCTATCTCTATGGTTTGTTTGCTGTTGATGTACCCCTAAGCAGAGACTGGCGAGAATCACTTTCATGGAAAGGGCGTGCCAAGCTTCCAAAAAACTACGAGTTGCCCGAAATCTCAGCACACACTTTTGCACCCAATCTTGATGAAACTTTCAGGTAATGATCAGTACACCAATCCCACTTGGCTCGCCAAATTTCGTTCTTCTAGGTTAAAACATTCGTTTGCTGTAACCTGTTTCATTTTGAGGTTTCACTCTGTTTTCTCCTATAGGGATACATGTATTTGGAACTCTAAATCAAACACGGTTTGTGCTAGCTCCTTGAAACTTGACACAATATAGCAGTTTCAAGTTCTATCTCTATGGTTTGTTTGCTGTTGATGTAGCCCTAAGCAGAGACTGGCGAGAATCACTTTCATGGAAAGGGCCTGCCAAGCTTCCAAAAAACTACGAGTTGCCAGAAATCTCAGCACACACTTTTTCACCCAATCTTGATGAAACTTTCAGGTAATGATCAGTACACCAATCCCACTTGGCTCGCCAAATTTCGTTCTTCTAGGTTAAACCGTTCCTTGGCAGTAACCAGTTTCATTTTGAGGTTTCACTCTTTTTTCTCCTATAGGGATACATGTATTTGGAACTCTAAATCAAACACGGTGGGTGCTAGCTCTTTGAAACTTGACACAATAAAGCAGTTTCAAGTTCTATCTCTATGGTTTGTTTGCTGTTGGTGTAGCCCTAAGCAGACACTGGCGAGAATCACTTTCATGGAAAGGGCCTGCCAAGCTTCCAAAAAACTACGAGTTGCCAGAAATCTCAGCACACACTTTTTCACCCAATCTTGATGAAACTTTCAGGTAATGATCAGTACACCAATCCCACTTGACTCGCCAAATTTCGTTCTTCTAGGTTACACCGTTCGTTGGCAGTAACCGGTTTCATTTTGAGGTTTCACTCTGTTTTCTCCTATAGGGACACATATATTTGGAACTCTAAATCAAACACGGTTTGTGCTAGCTCTTTGAAACTTGACACCATAAAGCAGTTTCAACTTCTATCTCTAAGGTTTGTTTGCTGTTGATGTAGCCCTAAGCAGAGACTGGCGAGAATCACTTTCATGGAAAGGGCCTGCCAAGCTTCGAAAAAACTACGAGTTGCCTGAAATCTCAGCACACACTTTTTCACCCAATCTTGATGAAACTTTCAGGTAATGATCAGTACACCAATCCCACTTGGCTCGCCAAATTTTGTTCTTCTAGGTTAAACCGTTCGTTGGCAGTAACCGGTTTCATTTTGAGGTTTCACTCTGTTTTCTCCTATAGGGATACATGTATTTGGAACTCTAAATCAAACACGGTTTGTGCTAGCTCTTTGAAACTTGACACAATAAAGCAGTTTCAAGTTCTATCTCTATGGTTTGTTTGCTGTTGATGTAGCCCTAAGCAGAGACTGGCGAGAATCACTTTCATGGAAAGGGCCTGCCAAGCTTCGAAAAAACTACGAGTTGCCTGAAATCTCAGCACACACTTTTTCACCCAATCTTGATGAAACTTTCAGGTATTTATCAGTACACCAATCCAAATTGGCTTGCAAAATTTCGTTCTTCTAGGTTAAACCGTTCGTTGGCAGTAACCGGTTTCATTTTGAGGTTTCACTCTGTTTTCTCCTATAGGGATATATGTATTTAGAACTCTAAATCAAACACGGTTTGTGCTAGCTCTTTGAAACTTGACACAATAAAGCAGTTTCAAGTTCTATCTCTATGGTTTGTTTGCTGTTGATGTAGCCCTAAGGAGAGACTGGCGAGAATCACTTTCATGGAAAGGGCCTGCCAAGCTTCCAAAAAACTACAAGTTGCCCGAAATCTCAGCACACACTTTTTCACCCAATCTTGATGAAACTTTCAGGTAATGATCAGTACACCAATCCCACTTGGCTCGCCAAATTTCGTTCTTCTAGGTTAAACCGTTCCTTGGCAGTAACCGGTTTCATTTTGAGGTTTCACTCTTTTTTCTCCTATAGGGACACATGTATTTGGAACTCTAAATCAAACACGGTGTGTGCTAGCTCTTTGAAACTTGACACAATAAAGCAGTTTCAAGTTCTATCTCTATGGTTTGTTTGCTGTTGATGTAGCCCTAAGCAGACACTGGCGAGAATCACTTTCATGGAAAGGGCCTGCCAAGCTTCCAAAAAACTACGAGTTGCCAGAAATCTCAGCACACACTTTTTCACCCAATCTTGATGAAACTTTCAGGTAATGATCAGTACACCAATCCCACTTGGCTCGCCAAATTTCGTTCTTCTAGGTTAAACCGTTCGTTGGCAGTAACCGGTTTCATTTTGAGGATTCACCCTTTTTTCTCCTATAGGGATACATGTATTTGGAACTCTAAATCAAACACGGTTTGTGCTAGCTCTTTGAAACTTGACACAATAAAGCAGTTTCAAGTTCTATCTCTATGGTTTGTTTGCTCTTGATGTAGCCCTAAGCAGAGACTGGCGAGAATCACTTTTATGGAAAGGGCCTGCCAAGCTTCCAAAAAACTACGAGTTCCCCGAAATTTCAGCACACCCTTTTTCTCCCAATCTTGATGAAACTTTCAGGTAATGATCAGTACACCAATCCCACTTGGCTCGCCAAATTTCGTTCTTCTAGGTTAAACCGTTCGTTGGCAGTAACCGGTTTCATTTTGAGGTTTCAGTCTGTTTTCTTCTATAGGGATACATGTATTTGGAACTCTAAATCAAACACGGTTTGTGCTAGCTCTTTGAAACTTGACACAATAAAGCAGTTTCAAGTTCTTTCTCTGTGGTGTGTTTGCTGTTGTTGTAGCCCTAAGCAGAGACTGGCGAGAATCACTTTCATGGAAAGGGCCTGCCAAGCTTCCAAAAAACTACGAGTTGCCTGAAATCTCTGCACACACTTTTTCACCCAATCTTGATGAAACTTTCAGGTAATGATCAGTACACCAATCCCACTTGGCTCGCCAAATTTCGTTCTTCTAGGTTAAACCGTTCGTTGGCAGCAACCGGTTTCATTTTGAGGTTTCGCTCTGTTTTCTCCTATAGGGATACATGTATTTGGAACTCTAAATCAAACACGGTTTGTGCTAGCTCTTTGAAACTTGACACAATAAAGCAGTTTCAAGTTCTATCTCTATGGTTTGTTTGCTGTTGATGTAGCCCTAAGCAGAGACTGGCAAGAATCACTTTCATGGAAAGCGCCTGCCAAGCTTCCAAAAAACTATGAGTTGCCTTAAATCTCAGCACACCCGTTTTCACCCAATCTTGATGAAACTTTCAGGTAATGATCAGTACACCAATCCCACTTGGCTCGCCAAATTTCGTTCTTCTAGGTTAAACCGTTCGTTGGCAGTAACCGGTTTCATTTTGAGGTTTCACTCTGTTTTCTCCTATAGGGATACATGTATTTGGAACTCTAAATCAAACACGGTTTGTGCTAGGTCTTTGAAACTTGACACAATAAAGCAGTTTCAAGTTCTATATCTATGGTTTGTTTGTTGTTGATGTAGCCCTAAGCAGAGACTGGCGAGAATCACTTTCATGGAAAGGGCCTGCCAAGCTTCCAAAAAACTACGAGTTGCCCGAAATATCACCACACCCTTTTTCCCCAAATCTTGATGAAACTTTCAGGTAATGATCAGTACACCAATTCCACTTGGCTCGCCAAATTTCGTTTTTCTTGGTTAAACCATTCGTTGGCAGTAACCGGTTTCATTTTGAGGTTTCACTCTGTTTTCTCCTATAGGGATACATGTATTTGGAACTCTAAATCAAACACGGTTTGTGCTAGCTCTTTGAAACTTGACACAATAAAGCAGTTTCAAGTTCTAACTCTATGGTTTGTTTGCTGTTGATGTAGCCCTAAGCAGAGACTAGCGATAATCACTTACATGAAAAGGGCCTGCCAAGATTCCAAAAAACTTGGATTTGCCTGAAATCAGCACACACTTTTTCACCCAATCTTGATGAAACTTTCAGGTAATGATCAGTACACCAATCCCACTTGGCTCACCAAATTTCGTTCTTCTAGGTTAAACTGTTCGTTGGCAGTAACCGGTTTCATTTTGAGGTTTCGCTTTGTTTTCTCCTATAGTTATACATATATTTGGAACTCTAAATCAAACACGGTTTGTGCTAGCTCTTTGAAACTTGACACAATAAAGCAGTTTCAAGTTCTTTCTCTGTGGTGTGTTTGCTGTTGATGTAGCCCTAAGCAGAGACTGGCGAGAATCACTTTCATAGAAAGGGCCTGCCAAGCTTCCAAAAAAATACGAGTTGCCTGAAATCTCAACACACCCTTTTTCACCCAATCTTGATGAAACTTTCAGGTAATGATCAGTACACCAATCCCACTTGGCTCGCCAAATTTCGTTCTTCTATGTTAAACCGTTTGTTGGCAGTAACCGGTTTCATTTTGAGGTTTCACTCTTTTTCTCCTATAGAGATACATGTATTTGGAACTCTAAATCAAACACAGTTTGTGCTAGCTCTTTGAAACTTGACACAATAAAGCAGTTTCAAGTTCTATCTCTATGGTTTGTTTGCTGTTGATGTAGCCCTAAGCAGAGACTGGCAAGAATCACTTTCATGGAAAGGGCCTGCCAAGCTTCCAAAAAACTACGAGTTGCCTGAAATCTCAGAAAACACGTTTTCACCCAATCTTGATGAAACTTTCAGGTAATGATCAGTACACCAATCCCACTTGGCTCGCCAAATTTCGTTCTTCTAGGTTAAACCGTTCGTTGGCAGTAACCGATTTCATTTTGAGGTTTCACTCTGTTTTTTCCTATAGGGATACATGTATTTGGAACTCTAAATCAAACACGGTTTGTGCTAGCTCTTTGAAACTTTACACAATAAAGCAGTTTCAAGTTCTATCTCTATGGTTGTTTGCTTTTGATGTAGCCCTAAGCAGAGACTGGCGAGAATCACTTTCATGAAAAGGGCCTGCCAAGCTTCCAAAAAACTACGAGTTGCCTGAAATCTCAGCACACAATTTTTCACCCAATCTTGATGAAACTTTCAGGTAATGATCAGTACACCAATCCCACTTGGCTCCCCAAATTTCGTTCTTCTAGGTTAAACCGTTCGTTGGCAGTAACCGGTTTCATTTTGAGGTTTCACTCTGTTTTCCCCTATAGGGATACATGTATTTGGAACTCTAAATCAAACACGGTTTGTGCTAGCTCTTTGAACCTTGACACAATATAGCAGTTTCAAGTTGTATCTCTATGGTTTGTTTGCTGTTGATGTAGCCCAAAGCAGAGACTGGCGAGAATCACTTTCATTGAAAGGGCCTGCCATGCTTCCAAAAAACTACGAGTCGCCTGAAATCTCAGCAAATACTTTTTCACCCAATCTTGATGGAACTTTCAGGTAATGATCAGTACACCAATCCCACTTGGCTCGCCAAATTTCGTTCTTCTAGGTTAAACCGTTCGTTGGCAGTAACCGGTTTCATTTTGAGGTTTCACTCTGTTTTCTCCTATAGGGATACATGTATTTGGAACTCTAAATCAAACATGGTTTGTGCTAGCTCTTTGAAACTTGACACAATAAAGCAGGTTCAAGTTCTATCTCTATGGTTTGTTTGCTGTTGATGTAGCCCTAAGCAGAGACTGGCGAGAATCACTTTCATGGAAAGGGCCTGCCAAGCTTCCAAAAAACTACGAGTTGCCTGAAATCTCAGCACACCCTTTTTCACCCAATCTTGATGAAACTTTCAGGTAATGATCAGTACACCAATCCCACTTGGCTCGCCAAATTTCGTTCTTCTATGTTAAACCGTTCATTGGCAGTAACCGGTTTCATTTTGAGGTTTCACTCTTTTTCTCCTATAGAGATACATGTATTTGGAACTCTAAATCAAACACAGTTTGTGCTAGCTCTTTGAAACTTGACACAATAAAGCAGTTTCAAGTTCTATCTCTATGGTTTGTTTGCTGTTGATGTAGCCATAAGCAGAGACTGGCAAGAATCACTTTCATGAAAAGGGTCTGCCAAGCTTCCAAAAAACTACGAGTTGCCTGAAATCTCAGAAAACACGTTTTCACCCAATCTTGATGAAACTTTCAGGTAATGATCAGTACACCAATCCCACTTGGCTCGCCAAATTTCGTTCTTCTAGGTTAAACCGTTCGTTGGCAGTAACCGATTTCATTTTGAGGTTTCACTCTGTTTTTTCCTATAGGGATACATGTATTTGGAACTCTAAATCAAACACGGTTTGTGCTAGCTCTTTGAAACTTTACACAATAAAGCAGTTTCAAGTTCTATCTGTATGGTTGTTTGCTTTTGATGTAGCCCTAAGCAGAGACTGGCGAGAATCACTTTCATGAAAAGGGCCTGCCAAGCTTCCAAAAAAATACGAGTTGCCTGAAATCTCAGCACACAATTTTTCACCCAATCTTGATGAAACTTTCAGGTAATGATCAGTACAACAATCCCACTTGGCTCGCCAAATTTCGTTCTTCTAGGTTAAACCGTTCGTTGGCAGTAACCGGTTTCATTTTGAGGTTTCACTCTGTTTTCCCCTATAGGGATACATGTATTTGGAACTCTAAATCAAACACGGTTTGTGCTAGCTCTTTGAAACTTGACACAATAAAGCAGTTTCAAGTTCTATCTCTATGGTTTGTTTGCTGTTGATGTAGCCCAAAGTAGAGACTGGCGAGAATCACTTTCATGGAAAGGGCCTGCCAAGCTTCCAAAAAACTACGAGTCGCCTGAAATCTCAGCAAATACTTTTTCACCCAATCTTGATGGAACTTTCAGGTAATGATCAGTACACCAATCCCACTTGGCTCGCCAAATTTCGTTCTTCTAGGTTAAACCGTTCGTTGGCAGTAACCGGTTTCATTTTGAGGTTTCACTATGTTTTCTCCTATAGGGATACATGTATTTGGAACTCTAAATCAAACACGGTTTGTGCTAGCTCTTTGAAACTTGACACAATAAAGCAGTTTCAAGTTCTATCTCTATGGTTTGTTTGCTGTTGATGTAGCCCTGAGCAGAGACTGGCGAGAATCACTTCCATGGAAAGGGCCAGCAAAGCTTCCAAAAAACTACGAGTCGCCTGAAATCTCAGCACACACTTTTTCTCCCAATCTTGATGAAACTTTCAGGTAATGATCAGTACACCAATCCAACTTGGCTCGCCAAATTTTGTACTTCTAGGTTAAACCGTTCGTTGGCAGTAACCGGTTTCATTTTGAGGTTTCACTCTGTTTTCTCCTATAGGGATACATGTATTTGGAACTCTAAATCAAACACGGTTTGTGCTAGCTCTTTGAAACTTGACACAATAAAGCAGTTTCAAGTTCTTTCTCTATGGTTTGTTTTCTGTTGATGTAGCCCTAAGCAGAGACTGGCGAGAATCACTTTCATGGAAAGGGCCTGCCAAGCTTCCAAAAATTTACGAGTTGCCAGAAATCTCACCACACACTTTTTCACCCAATCTTGATGAAACTTTCAGGTAATGATCAGTACACCAATCCCACTTGGCTCGCCAAATTTCGTTCTTCGAGGTTAAACCATTCGTTGGGAGTAACCGGTTTCATTTTGAGGTTTCACTCTGTTTTCTCCTATAGGGATACATGTATTTGGAACTCTAAATCAAACACGGTTTGTGCTAGCTCTTTGAAACTTGACACAGTAAAGCAGTTTCAAGTTCTATCTCTATGGTTTGTTTGCTGTTGATGTAGCCCTAAGCCGAGACTGGCGAGAATCACTTTCATGGACAGGGCCTGCCAAGCTTCCAAAAAACTACGAGTTGCCTGAAATCTCAGCACACACTTTTACACCCAATCTTGATGAAACTTTCAGGTTATCATCAGTACACCAATCCCACTTGGCTCGCCAAATTTCGTTCTTCTAGGTTAAACCGTTCGTTGGTAGTAACCGGTTTCATTTTGAGGTTTCACTCTGTTTTCTCCTATAGGGATACATGTATTTGGAACTCTAAATCAAACACGGTTTGTGCTAGCTCTTTGAAACTTGACACAATAAAGCAGTTTCAAGTTCTATCTCTATGGTTTGTTTGCTGTTGATGTAGCCCTAAGCAGAGACTGGCGAGAATCACTTTCATGGAAAGGGCCTGTCAAGCTTCCAAAAAACTACGAGTTGCCAGAAATCTCAGCACACACTTTTTCACCCAATCTTGATGAAACTTTCAGGTAATCATCAGTACACCAATCCCACTTGGCTTGCCAAATTTCGTTTTTCTAGGTTAAACCGTTCGTTGGCAGTAACCGGTTTCATTTTGAGGTATCACTCTGTTTTCTCCTATAGGGATACTTTTATTTGGAACTCAAAATCAAACACGGTTTGTGCTAGCTCTTTGAAACTTGACACAATAAAGCAGTTTCAAGTTCTGTCTCTATGGTTTGTTTGCTGTTGATGTAGGTCTAAGCAGAGACTGGCGAGAATCACTTTCATGGAAAGGGCCTGCCAAGCTTCCAAAAAACTACGAGTTGCCTGAAATCTCAGCAAACACTTTTTCACCCAATCTTGATGAAACTTTCAGGTAATGATCAGTACACCAATCCCACTTGGCTCGCCAAATTTCGTTCTTCTAGGTTAAACCGTTCGTTGACAGTAACCGGTTTCATTTTGAGGTTTCACTCTGTTTTCTCCTATAGGGATACATGTATTTGGAACTCTAAATCAAACAGGGTTTGTGCTAGCTCTTTGAAACTTGACACAATAAAGCAGTTTCAAGTTCTTTCTCTATGGTTTGTTTGCTGTTGATGTAGCCCTAAGCAGACACTTCCGAGAATCACTTTCATGGAAAGGGCCTGCCAAGCTTCCAAAAAACTACGAGTTGCCTGAAATCTCAGCACACACTTTTTCACCCAATCTTGATGAAACTTTCAGGTAATGATCAGTACACCAATCCCACTTGGCTCGCCAAATTTCGTTCTTCTAGGTTAAACCGTTCGTTGGCAGTAACCGGTTTCATTTTGAGGTTTCACTATGTTTTCTCCTATAGGGATACATGTATTTGGAACTCTAAATCAAACACGGTTTGTGCTAGCTCTTTGAAACTTGACACAATAAAGCAGTTTCAAGTTCTGTCTCTATGGTTTGTTTGCTGTTGATGTAGCCCTAAGCAGAGACTAGCGAGAATCACTTTCATGCAAAGGGCCTGCCAAGCTTCCAAAAAACTACAAGTTGCCTGAAATCTCAGAAAACACTTTTTCAACCAATCTTGATGAAACTTTCAGGTAATGATCAGTACACCAATCCCACTTGGCTCGCCAAATTTCGTTCTTCTATGTTAAACCATTCGTTGGCAGTAACCGGTTTCATTTTGAGGTTTCACTCTTTTTCTCCTATAGAGATATATGTATTTGGAACTCTAAATCAAACACGGTTTGTGCTAGCTCTTTGAAACTTGACACAATAAAGCCGTTTCAAGTTCTATCTCTATGGTTTTTTTGCTGTTGATGTAGCCCTAAGCAGAGACTGGCGAGAATCACTTTCATGGAAAGGGCCTGCCAAGCTTCCAAAAAACTACGAGTTGCCTGAAATCTCAGAAAACACTTTTTCAACCAATCTTGATGAAACTTTCAGGTAATGATCAGTACACCAATCCCACTTGGCTCGCCAAATTTCGTTCTTCTAGGTTAAACCGTTCGTTGGCAGTAACCGGTTTCATTTTGAGGTTTCACTCTGTTTTCTCCTATAGGAATACATGTATTTGGAACTCTAAATCAAACACGGTTTGTGCTAGCTCTTTGAAACTTGACACAATAAAGCAGTTTCAAGTTCTATCTCTATGGTTTGTTTGCTGTTGATGTAGCCCTAAGCAGAGACTGGCGAGTTTCACTTTCATGGAAAGGGCCTGCCAAGCTTCCAAAAAACTACGAGTTGCCTGAAATCTCAGCACACACTTTTTCTCCCAATCTTGATGAAACTTTCAGGTAATGATCAGTACACCAATCCCACTTGGCTCGCCAAATTTTGTACTTCTAGGTTAAACCGTTCGTTGGCAGTAACCGGTTTCATTTTGAGGTTTCACTCTGTTTTCTCCTATAGGGATACATGTATTTGGAACTCTAAATCAAACACGGTTTGTGCTAGCTCTTTGAAACTTGACACAATAAAGCAGTTTCAAGTTCTCTCTCCATGGTTTGTTTGCTGTTGATGTAGCCCTAAGCAGAGACTGGCGAGAATCACTTGCATGAAAAGGGCCTGCCAAGCTTCCAAAAAACTACGAGTTGCTGAAATCTCAGCAAACACTTTTTCACCCAATCTTGATGAAACTTTCAGGTAATGATCAGTACACCAATCCCACTTGGCTCGCCAAATTTCGTTCTTCTAGGTTAAACCGTTCGTTGGCAGTAACTGGTTTCATTTTGAGGTTTCACTCTGTTTTCTCCTATAGGAATACATGTATTTGGAACTCTAAATCAAACACGGTTTGTGCTAGCTCTTTGAAACTTGACACAATAAAGCAGTTTCAAGTTCTATCTCTATGGTTTGTTTGCTGTTGATGTAGCCCTAAGCAGAGACTGGCGAGTTTCACTTTCATGGAAAGGGCCTGCCAAGCTTCCAAAAAACTACGAGTTGCCTGAAATCTCAGCACACACTTTTTCTCCCAATCTTGATGAAACTTTCAGGTAATGATCAGTACACCAATCCCACTTGGCTCGCCAAATTTAGTACTTCTAGGTTAAACCGTTCGTTGGCAGTAACCGGTTTCATTTTGAGGTTTCACTCTGTTTTCTCCTATAGGGATACATGTATTTGGAACTCTAAATCAAACACGGTTTGTGCTAGCTCTTTGAAACTTGACACAATAAAGCAGTTTCAAGTTCTCTCTCCATGGTTTGTTTGCTGTTGATGTAGCCCTAAGCAGAGACTGGCGAGAATCACTTGCATGAAAAGGGCCTGCCAAGCTTCCAAAAAACTACGAGTTGCTGAAATCTCAGCAAACACTTTTTCACCCAATCTTGATGAAACTTTCAGGTAATGATCAGTACACCAATCCCACTTGGCTCGCCAAATTTCGTTCTTCTAGGTTAAACCGTTCGTTGGCAGTAACCGGTTTCATTTTGAGGTTTCACTCTGTTTTCTACTATAGGGATACATGTATTTGGAACTCTAAATCAAACACGGTTTGTGCTAGCTCTTTGAAACTTGACACAATAAAGCAGTTTCAAGTTCTTTCTCTATGGTTTGTTTGCTGTTGATGTAGCCCTAAGCAGAGACTGGCGAGAATCACTTTCATGGAAAGGGCCTGCCAAGCTTCCAAAAATTTACGAGTTGCCAGAAATCTCAGCACACACTTTTTCACCCAATCTTGATGAAACTTTCAGGTAATGATCAGTACACCAATCCCACTTGGCTCGCCAAATTTCGTTCTTCGAGGTTAAACCGTTCGTTGGCAGTAACCGGTTTCATTTTGAGGTTTCACTCTGTTTTCTCCTATAGGGATACATGTATTTGGAACTCTAAATCAAACACGGTTTGTGCTAGCTCTTTGAAACTTGACACAATAAAGCAGTTTCAAGTTCTGTCTCTATGGTTTGTTTGCTGTTGATGTAGCCCTAAGCAGAGACTGGCGAGAATCACTTTCATGGAAAGGGCCTGCCAAGCTTCCAAAAAACTACGAGTTGCCTGAAATCTCAGCAAACACTTTTTCACCCAATCTTGATAAAACTTTCAGGTAATGATCAGTACACCAATACCACTTGGCTCGCCAAATTTCGTTCTTCTAGGTTAAACCGTTCGTTGGCAGTAACCGATTTTATTTTGAGGTTTCACTATGTTTTCTCCTATAGGGATACATGTATTTGGAACTCTAAATCAAACACGGTTTGTGCTAGCTCTTTGAAACTTGACACAATAAAGCAGTTTCAAGTTTTGTCTCTATGGTTTGTTTGCTGTTGATGTAGCCCTAAGCAGAGACTAGTGAGAATCACTTTCATGCAAAGGGCCTGCCAAGCTTCCAAAAAACTACAAGTTGCCTGAAATCTCAGCAAACACTTTTTCAACCAATCTTGATGAAACTTTCAGGTAATGATCAGTACACCAATCCCACTTGGCTCGCCAAATTCCGTTCTTCTATGTTAAACCATTCGTTGGCAGTAACCGGTTTCATTTTGAGGTTTCACTCTTTTTCTCCTATAGAGATACATGTATTTGGAACTCTAAATCAAACACGGTTTGTGCTAGCTCTTTGAAACTTGACACAATAAAGCCGTTTCAAGTTCTATCTCTATGGTTTGTTTGCTGTTGATGTAGCCCTAAGCAGAGACTGGTGAGAATCACTTTCATGGAAAGGGCCTGCCAAGCTTCCAAAAAACTAAGAGTTGCCTGAAATCTCAGCAAACACTTTTTCACCCAATCTTGATGAAACTTTCAGGTAATGATCAGTACACCAATCCCACTTGGCTCGCCAAATTTCGTTCTTCTAGGTTAAACCGTTCGTTGGCAGTAACCGGTTTCATTTTGAGGTTTCACTCTGTTTTCTCCTATAGGGATACATGTATTTGGAACTCTAAATCAAACACGGTTTGTGCTAGCTCTTTGAAACTTGACACAATAAAGCAGTTTCAAGTTCTCTCTCCATGGTTTGTTTGCTGTTGATGTAGCCCTAAGCAGAGACTGGCGAGAATCACTTGCATGAAAAGGGCCTGCCAAGCTTCCAAAAAACTACGAGTTGCTGAAATCTCAGCAAACACTTTTTCACCCAATCTTGATGAAACTTTCAGGTAATGATCAGTACACCAATCCCACTTGGCTCGCCAAATTTCGTTCTTCTAGGTTAAACCGTTCGTTGGCAGTAACCGGTTTCATTTTGAGGTTTCACTCTGTTTTCTCCTATAGGGATACATGTATTTGGAACTCTAAATCAAACACGGTTTGTGCTAGCTCTTTGAAACTTGACACAATAAAGCAGTTTCAAGTTCTTTCTGTATGGTTTGTTTGCTGTTGATGTAGCCCTAAGCAGAGACTGGCGAGAATCACTTTCATGGAAAGGGCCTGCCAAACTTCCAAAAATTTACGAGTTGCCAGAAATCTCAGCACACACTTTTTCACCCAATCTTGATGAAACTTTCAGGTAATGATCAGTACACCAATCCCACTTGGCTCGCCAAATTTCGTTCTTCGAGGTTAAACCGTTCGTTGGCAGTAACCGGTTTCATTTTGAGGTTTCACTCTGTTTTCTCCTATAGGGATACATGTATTTGGAACTCTAAATCAAACACGGTTTGTGCTAGCTCTTTGAAACTTGACACAATAAAGCAGTTTCAAGTTCTGTCTCTATGGTTTGTTTGCTGTTGATGTAGCCCTAAGCAGAGACTGGCGAGAATCACTTTCATGGAAAGGGCCTGCCAAGCTTCCAAAAAACTACGAGTTGCCTGAAATCTCAGCAAACACTTTTTCACCCAATCTTGATAAAACTTTCAGGTAATGATCAGTACACCAATCCCACTTGGCTCGCCAAATTTCGTTCTTCTAGGTTAAACCGTTCGTTGGCAGTAACCGATTTTATTTTGAGGTTTCACTATGTTTTCTCCTATAGGGATACATGTATTTGGAACTCTGAATCAAACACGGTTTGTGCTAGCTCTTTGAAACTTGACACAATAAAGCAGTTTCAAGTTTTGTCTCTATGGTTTGTTTGCTGTTGATGTAGCCCTAAGCAGAGACTAGCGAGAATCACTTTCATGCAAAGGGCCTGCCAAGCTTCCAAAAAACTACAAGTTGCCTGAAATCTCAGCAAACACTTTTTCAACCAATCTTGATGAAACTTTCAGGTAATGATCAGCACACCAATCCCACTAGGCTCGCCAAATTTCGTTCTTCTATGTTAAACCATTCGTTGGCAGTAACCGGTTTCATTTTGAGGTTTCACTCTTTTTCTCCTATATAGATACATGTATTTGGAACTCTAAATCAAACACGGTTTGTGCTAGCTCTTTGAAACTTGACACAATAAAGCCGTTTCAAGTTCTATCTCTATGGTTTGTTTGCTGTTGATGTAGCCCTAAGCAGAGACTGGTGAGAATCACTTTCATGGAAAGGGCCTGCCAAGCTTCCAAAAAACTACGAGTTGCCTGAAATCTCAGCAAACACTTTTTCACCCAATCTTGATGAAACTTTCAGGTAATGATCAGTACACCAATCCCACTTGGCTCGCCAAATTTCGTTCTTCTAGGTTAAACCGTTCGTTGGCAGTAACCGGTTTCATTTTGAGGTTTCACTCTGTTTTCTCCTATAGGAATACATGTATTTGGAACTCTAAATCAAACACGGTTTGTGCTAGCTCTTTGAAACTTGACACAATAAAGCAGTTTCAAGTTCTATCTCTATGGTTTGTTTGCTGTTGATGTAGCCCTAAGCAGAGACTGGCGAGATTCACTTTCATGGAAAGGGCCTGCCAAGCTTCCAAAAAACTACGAGTTGCCTGAAATCTCAGCACACACTTTTTCTCCCAATCTTGATGAAACTTTCAGGTAATGATCAGTACACCAATCCCACTTGGCTCGCCAAATTTTGTACTTCTAGGTTAAACCGTTCGTTGGCAGTAACCGGTTTCATTTTGAGGTTTCACTCTGTTTTCTCCTATAGGGATACATGTATTTGGAACTCTAAATCAAACACGGTTTGTGCTAGCTCTTTGAAACTTGACACAATAAAGCAGTTTCAAGTTCTCTCTCCATGGTTTGTTTGCTGTTGATGTAGCCCTAAGCAGAGACTGGCGAGAATCACTTTCATGGAAAGGGCCTGCCAAGCTTCCAAAAAACTACGAGTTGCCTGAAATCTCAGCAAACACTTTTTCACCCAATCTTGATGAAACTTTCAGGTAATGATCAGTACACCAATCCCACTTGGCTCGCCAAATTTCGTTCTTCTAGGTTAAACCGTTCGTTGGCAGTAACCGGTTTCATTTTGAGGTTTCACTATGTTTTCTCCTATAGGGATACATGTATTTGGAACTCTAAATCAAACACGGTTTGTGCTAGCTCTTTGAAACTTGACACAATAAAGCAGTTTCAAGTTCTTTCTCTATGGTTTGTTTGCTGTTGATGTAGCCCTAAGCAGACACTTCCGAGAATCACTTTCATGGAAAGGGCCTGCCAAGCTTCCAAAAAACTACGAGTTGCCTGAAATCTCAGCACACACTTTTTCACCCAATCTTGATGAAACTTTCAGGTAATGATCAGTACACCAATCCCACTTGGCTCGCCAAATTTCGTTCTTCTAGGTTAAACCGTTCGTTGGCAGTAACCGATTTTATTTTGAGGTTTCACTATGTTTTCTCCTATAGGGATACATGTATTTGGAACTCTAAATCAAACACGGTTTGTGCTAGCTCTTTGAAACTTGACACAATAAAGCAGTTTCAAGTTCTGTCTCTATGGTTTGTTTGCTGTTGATGTAGCCCTACGCAGAGACTAGCGAGAATCACTTTCATGCAAAGGGCCTGCCAAGCTTCCAAAAAACTACAAGTTGCCTGAAATCTCAGCAAACACTTTTTCAACCAATCTTGATGAAACTTTCAGGTAATGATCAGTACACCAATCCCACTTGGCTCGCCAAATTTCGTTCTTCTATGTTAAACCATTCGTTGGCAGTAACAGGTTTAATTTTGAGGTTTCACTCTTTTTCTCCTATAGAGATACATGTATTTGGAACTCTAAATCAAACACGGTTTGTGCTAGCTCTTTGAAACTTGACACAATAAAGCAGTTTCAAGTTCTATCTCTATGGTTTGTTTGCTGTTGATGTAGCCCTAAGCAGAGACTGGCGAGAATCACTTTCATGGAAAGGGCCTGCCAAGCTTCCAAAAAACTACGAGTTGCCTGAAATCTCAGCAAACACTTTTTCTCCCAATCTTGATTAAACTTTCAGGTAATGATCAGTACACCAATCCCACTTGGCTCGCCAAATTTTGTACTTCTAGGTTAAACCGTTCGTTGGCAGTAACCGGTTTCATTTTGAGGTTTCACTCTGTTTTTCTCCTATAGGGATACATGTATTTGGAACTCTAAATCAAACACGGTTTGTGCTAGCTCTTTGAAACTTGACACAATAAAGCAGTTTCAAGTTCTCTCTCCATGGTTTGTTTGCTGTTGATGTAGCCCTAAGCAGAGACTGGCGAGAATCACTTGCATGAAAAGGGCCTGCCAAGCTTCCAAAAAACTACGAGTTGCTGAAATCTCAGCAAACACTTTTTCACCCAATCTTGATGAAACTTTCAGGTAATGATCAGTACACCAATCCCACTTGGCTCGCCAAATTTCGTTCTTCTAGGTTAAACCGTTCGTTGGCAGTAACTGGTTTCATTTTGAGGTTTCACTCTGTTTTCTCCTATAGGGATACATGTATTTGGAACTCTAAATCAAACAGGGTTTTTGCTAGCTCTTTGAAACTTGACACAATAAAGCAGTTTCAAGTTCTTTCTCTATGGTTTGTTTGCTGTTGATGTAGCCCTAAGCAGAGACTGGCGAGAATCACTTTCATGGAAAGGGCCTGCCAAGCTTCCAAAAATTTACGAGTTGCCAGAAATCTCAGCACACACTTTTTCACCCAATCTTGATGAAACTTTCAGGTAATGATCAGTACACCAATCCCACTTGGCTCGCCAAATTTCGTTCTTCGAGGTTAAACCGTTCGTTGGCAGTAACCGGTTTCATTTTGAGGTTTCACTCTGTTTTCTCCTATAGGGATACATGTATTTGGAACTCTAAATCAAACACGGTTTGTGCTAGCTCTTTGAAACTTGACACAATAAAGCAGTTTCAAGTTCTGTCTCTATGGTTTGTTTGCTGTTGATGTAGCCCTAAGCAGAGACTGGCGAGAATCACTTTCATGGAAAGGGCCTGCCAAGCTTCCAAAAAACTACGAGTTGCCTGAAATCTCAGCAAACACTTTTTCACCCAATCTTGATGAAACTTTCAGGTAATGATCAGTACACCAATCCTACTTGGCTCGCCAAATTTCGTTCTTCTAGGTTAAACCGTTCGTTGGCAGTAACCGGTTTCATTTTGAGGTTTCACTCTGTTTTCTCCTACAGGGATACATGTATTTGGAACTCTAAATCAAACACGGTTTGTGCCAGCTCTTTGAAACTTGACACAATAAAGCAGTTTCAAGTTCTTCCTCTATGGTTTGTTTGCTGTTGATGTAGCCCTAAGCAGAGACTGGCGAGAATCACTTTCATGGAAAGGGCCTTCCAAGCTTCCAAAAACTACAAGTTGCCTGAAATCTCAGCAAACACTTTTTCAACCAATCTTGATGAAACTTTCAGGTAATGATCAGTACACCAATCCCACTTGGCTCGCCAAATTTCGTTCTTCTAGGTGAAACAGTTCGTTGGCAGTAACCGGTTTCATTTTGAGGTTTCACTCTGTTTTCTCCTATAGGAATACATGTATTTGGAACTCTAAATCAAACACGGTTTGTGCTAGCTCTTTGAAACTTGACACAATAAAGCAGTTTCATGTTCTATCTCTATGGTTTGTTTGCTGTTGATGTAGCCCTAAGCAGAGACTGGTGAGATTCACTTTCATGGAAAGGGCGTGCCAAGCTTCCAAAAAACTACGAGTTGCCTGAAATCTCAGCACACACTTTTTCTCCCAATCTTGATGAAACTTTCAGGTAATGATCAGTACACCAATCCCAGTTGGCTCGCCAAATTTTGTACTTCTAGGTTAAACCGTTCGTTGGCAGTAACCGGTTTCATTTTGAGGTTTCACTCTGTTTTCTCCTATAGGGATACATGTATTTGGAACTCTAAATCAAACACGGTTTGTGCTAGCTCTTTGAAACTTGACACAATAAAGCAGTTTCAAGTTCTCTCTCCATGGTTTGTTTGCTGTTGATGTAGCCCTAAGCAGAGACTGGCGAGAATCACTTGCATGAAAAGGGCCTGCCAAGCTTCCAAAAAACTACGAGTTGCTGAATCTCAGCAAACACTTTTTCACCCAATCTTGATGAAACTTTCAGGTAATGATCAGTACACCAATCCCACTTGGCTCGCCAAATTTCGTTCTTCTAGGTTAAACCGTTCGTTGGCAGTAACCGGTTTCATTTTGAGGTTTCACTCTGTTTTCTCCTATAGGGATACATGTATTTGGAACTCTAAATCAAACACGGTTTGTGCTAGCTCTTTGAAACTTGACACAATAAAGCAGTTTCAAGTTCTTTCTCTATGGTTTGTTTGCTGTTGATGTAGCCCTAAGCAGACACTTCCGAGAATCACTTTCATGGAAAGGGCCTGCCAAGCTTCCAAAAAACTACGAGTTGCCTGAAATCTCAGCACACACTTTTTCTCCCAATCTTGATGAAACTTTCAGGTAATGATCAGTACACCAATCCCACTTGGCTCGCCAAATTTTGTACTTCTAGGTTAAACCGTTCGTTGGCAGTAACCGGTTTCATTTTGAGGTTTCACTCTGTTTTCTCCTATAGGGATACATGTATTTGGAACTCTAAATCAAACACGGTTTGTGCTAGCTCTTTGAAACTTGACACAATAAAGCAGTTTCAAGTTCTTTCTCTATGGTTTGTTTGCTGTTGATGTAGCCCTAAGCAGACACTTCCGAGAATCACTTTCATGAAAAGGGCCTGCCAAGCTTCCAAAAAACTACGAGTTGCCTGAAATCTCAGCACACACTTTTTCACCCAATCTTGATGAAACTTTCAGGTAATGATCAGTACACCAATCCCACTTGGCTCGCCAAATTTCGTTCTTCTAGGTTAAACCGTTCGTTGGCAGTAACCGATTTTATTTTGAGGTTTCACTATGTTTTCTCCTATAGGGATACATGTATTTGGAACTCTAAATCAAACACGGTTTGTGCTAGCTCTTTGAAACTTGACACAATAAAGCAGTTTCAAGTTCTGTCTCTATGGTTTGTTTGCTGTTGATGTAGCCCTAAGCAGAGACTGGCGAGAATCACTTTCATGGAAAGGGCCTGCCAAGCTTCCAAAAAACTACGAGTTGCCTGAAATCTCAGCAAACACTTTTTCTCCCAATCTTGATGAAACTTTCAGGTAATGATCAGTACACCAATCCCACTTGGCTCGCCAAATTTTGTACTTCTAGGTTAAACCGTTCGTTGGCAGTAACCGGTTTCATTTTGAGGTTTCACTCTGTTTTCTCCTATAGGGATACATGTATTTGGAACTCTAAATCAAACACGGTTTGTGCTAGCTCTTTGAAACTTGACACAATAAAGCAGTTTCAAGTTCTCTCTCCATGGTTTGTTTGCTGTTGATGTAGCCCTAAGCAGAGACTGGCGAGAATCACTTGCATGAAAAGGGCCTGCCAAGCTTCCAAAAAACTACGAGTTGCTGAAATCTCAGCAAACACTTTTTCACCCAATCTTGATGAAACTTTCAGGTAATGATCAGTACACCAATCCCACTTGGCTCGCCAAATTTCGTTCTTCTAGGTTAAACCGTTCGTTGGCAGTAACCGGTTTCATTTTGAGGTTTCACTCTGTTTTCTCCTATAGGGATACATGTATTTGGAACTCTAAATCAAACACGGTTTGTGCTAGCTCTTTGAAACTTGACACAATAAAGCAGTTTCAAGTTCTTTCTCTATGGTTTGTTTGCTGTTGATGTAGCCCTAAGCAGAGACTGGCGAGAATCACTTTCATGGAAAGGCCTGCCAAGCTTCCAAAAATTTACGAGTTGCCAGAAATCTCAGCACACACTTTTTCACCCAATCTTGATGAAACTTTCAGGTAATGATCAGTACACCAATCCCACTTGGCTCGACAAATTTCGTTCTTCTAGGTTAAACCGTTCGTTGGCAGTAACCGGTTTCATTTTGAGGTTTCACTCTGTTTTCTCCTATAGGGATACATGTATTTGGAACTCTAAATCAAACACGGTTTGTGCTAGCTCTTTGAAACTTGACACAATAAAGCAGTTTCAAGTTCTGTCTCTATGGTTTGTTTGCTGTTGATGTAGCCCTAAGCAGAGACTGGCGAGAATCACTTTCATGGAAAGGGCCTGCCAAGCTTCCAAAAAACTACGAGTTTCCTGAAATCTCAGCAAACACTTTTTCACCCAATCTTGATGAAACTTTCAGGTAATGATCAGTACACCAATCCCACTTGGCTCGCCAAATTTCGTTCTTCTAGGTTAAACCGTTCGTTGGCAGTAACCGGTTTCATTTTGAGGTTTCACTCTGTTTTCTCCTATAGGGATACATGTATTTGGAACTCTAAATCAAACACGGTTTGTGCTAGCTCTTTGAAACTTGACACAATAAAGCAGTTTCAAGTTCTTTCTCTATGGTTTGTTTGCTGTTGATGTAGCCCTAAGCAGAGACTGGCGAGAATCACTTTCATGCAAAGGGCCTTCCAAGCTTCAAAAAACTACAAGTTGCCTGAAATCTCAGCAAACACTTTTTCAACCAATCTTGATGAAACTTTCAGGTAATGATCAGTACACCAATCCCACTTGGCTCGCCAAATTTCGTTCTTCTAGGTTAAACCGTTCGTTGGCAGTAACCGGTTTCATTTTGAGGTTTCACTCTGTTTTCTCCTATAGGAATACATGTATTTGGAACTCTAAATCAAACAAGGTTTGTGCTAGCTCTTTGAGACTTGACACAATAAAGCAGTTTCAAGTTCTTTCTCTATGGTTTGTTTGCTGTTGATGTAGCCCTAAGCAGACACTTCCGAGAATCACTTTCATGGAAAGGGCCTGCCAAGCTTCCAAAAAACTACGAGTTGCCTGAAATCTCAGCACACACTTTTTCTCCCAATCTTGATGAAACTTTCAGGTAATGATCAGTACACCAATCCCACTTGGCTCGCCAAATTTTGTACTTCTAGGTTAAACCGTTCGTTGGCAGTAACCGGTTTCATTTTGAGGTTTCACTCTGTTTTCTCCTATAGGGATACATGTATTTGGAACTCTAAATCAAACACGGTTTGTGCTAGCTCTTTGAAACTTGACACAATAAAGCAGTTTCAAGTTCTTTCTCTATGGTTTGTTTGCTGTTGATGTAGCCCTAAGCAGACACTTCCGAGAATCACTTTCATGGAAAGGGCCTGCCAAGCTTCCAAAAAACTACGAGTTGCCTGAAATCTCAGCACACACTTTTTCACCCAATCTTGATGAAACTTTCAGGTAATGATCAGTACACCAATCCCACTTGGCTCGCCAAATTTCGTTCTTCTAGGTTAAACCGTTCGTTGGCAGTAACCGATTTTATTTTGAGGTTTCACTATGTTTTCTCCTATAGGGATACATGTATTTGGAACTCTAAATCAAACACGGTTTGTGCTAGCTCTTTGAAACTTGACACAATAAAGCAGTTTCAAGTTCTGTCTCTATGGTTTGTTTGCTGTTGATGTAGCCCTAAGCAGAGACTGGCGAGAATCACTTTCATGGAAAGGGCCTGCCAAGCGTCCAAAAACTACGAGTTGCCTGAAATCTCAGCAAACACTTTTTCTCCCAATCTTGATGAAACTTTCAGGTAATGATCAGTACACCAATCCCACTTGGCTCGCCAAATTTTGTACTTCTAGGTTAAACCGTTCGTTGGCAGTAACCGGTTTCATTTTGAGGTTTCACTCTGTTTTCTCCTATAGGGATACATGTATTTGGAACTCTAAATCAAACACGGTTTGTGCTAGCTCTTTGAAACTTGACACAATAAAGCAGTTTCAAGTTCTCTCTCCATGGTTTGTTTGCTGTTGATGTAGCCCTAAGCAGAGACTGGCGAGAATCACTTGCATGAAAAGGGCCTGCCAAGCTTCCAAAAAACTACGAGTTGCTGAAATCTCAGCAAACACTTTTTCACCCAATCTTGATGAAACTTTCAGGTAATGATCAGTACACCAATCCCACTTGGCTGGCCAAATTTCGTTCTTCTAGGTTAAACCGTTCGTTGGCAGTAACCGGTTTCATTTTGAGGTTTCACTCTGTTTTCTCCTATAGGGATACATGTATTTGGAACTCTAAATCACGGTTTGTGCTAGCTCTTTGAAACTTGACACAATAAAGCAGTTTCAAGTTCTGTCTCTATGGTTTGTTTGCTGTTGATGTAGCCCTAAGCAGAGACTGGCGAGAATCACTTTCATGGAAAGGGCCTGCCAAGCTTCCAAAAAACTACAAGTTGCCTGAAATCTCAGCAAACACTTTTTCAACCAATCTTGATGAAACTTTCAGGTAATGATCAGTACACCAATCCCACTTGGCTCGCCAAATTTCGTTCTTCTAGGTTAAACCGTTCGTTGGCAGTAACCGGTTTCATTTTGAGGTTTCACTCTGTTTTCTCCTATAGGAATACATGTATTTGGAACTCTAAATCAAACAAGGTTTGTGCTAGCTCTTTGAGACTTGACACAATAAAGCAGTTTCATGTTCTATCTCTATGGTTTGTTTGCTGTTGATGTAGCCCTAAGCAGAGACTGGCGAGATTCACTTTCATGGAAAGGGCGTGCCAAGCTTCCAAAAAACTACGAGTTGCCTGAAATATCAGCACACACTTTTTCTCCCAATCTTGATGAAACTTTCAGGTAATGATCAGTACACCAATCCCAGTTGGCTCGCCAAATTTTGTACTTCTAGGTTAAACCGTTCGTTGGCAGTAACCGGTTTCATTTTGAGGTTTCACTCTGTTTTCTCCTATAGGGATACATGTATTTGGAACTCTAAATCAAACACGGTTTGTGCTAGCTTTTTGAAACTTGACACAATAAAGCAGTTTCAAGTTCTGTCTCTATGGTGTGTTTGCTGTTGATGTAGCCCTAAGCAGAGACTGGCGAGAATCACTTTCATGGAAAGGGCCTGCCAAGCTTCCAAAAAACTACGAGTTGCCTGAAATATCAGCAAACACTTTTTCACCCAATCTTGATGAAACTTTCAGGTAATGATCAGTACACCAATCCCACTTGGCTCGCCAAATTTCGTTCTTCTAGGTTAAACCGTTCGTTGGCAGTAACCGGTTTCATTTTGAGGTTTCACTCTGTTTTCTCCTATAGGGATACATGTATTTGGAACTCTAAATCAAACACGGTTTGTGCTAGCTCTTTGAAACTTGACACAATAAAGCAGTTTCAAGTTCTGTCTCTATGGTGTGTTTGCTGTTGATGTAGCCCTAAGCAGAGACTGGCGAGAATCACTTTCATGGAAAGGGCCTGCCAAGCTTCCAAAAAACTACGAGTTGCCTGAAATATCAGCAAACACTTTTTCACCCAATCTTGATGAAACTTTCAGGTAATGATCAGTACACCAATCCCACTTGGCTCGCCAAATTTCGTTCTTCTAGGTTAAACCGTTCGTTGGCAGTAACCGGTTTCATTTTGAGGTTTCACTCTGTTTTCTCCTATAGGGATACATGTATTTGGAACTCTAAATCAAACACGGTTTGTGCTAGGTCTTTGAAACTTGACACAATAAAGCAGTTTCAAGTTCTGTCTCTATGGTGTGTTTGCTGTTGATGTACCCCTAAGCAGAGACTGGCGAGAATCACTTTCATGGAAAGGGCCTGCCAAGCTTCCAAAAAACTATGAGTTGCCTGAAATCTCAGCACACACTTTTTCACCCAATCTTGATGAAACTTTCAGGTAATGATCAGTACACCAATCCCACTTGGCTCGCCAAATTTCGTTCTTCTAGGTTAAACCGTTCGTTGGCAGTAACCGATTTCATTTTGAGGTTTCACTATGTTTTCTCCTATAGGGATACATGTATTTGGAACTCTAAATCAAACACGGTTTGTGCTAGCTCTTTGAAACTTGACACAATAAAGCATTTTCAAGTTCTGTCTCTATGGTTTGTTTGCTGTTGATGTAGCCCTAAGCAGAGACTGGCGAGAATCACTTTCATGCAAAGGGCCTGCCAAGCTTCCAAAAAACTACAAGTTGCCTGAAATCTCAGCAAACACTTTTTCAACCAATCTTGATGAAACTTTCAGGTAATGATCAGTACACCAATCCCACTTGGCTCGCCAAATTTCGTTCTTCTAGGTTAAACCGTTCGTTGGCAGTAACCGGTTTCATTTTGAGGTTTCACTCTGTTTTCTCCTATAGGAATACATGTATTTGGAACACTAAATCAAACACGGTTTGTGCTAGCTCTTTGAAACTTGACACAATAAAGCAGTTTCAAGTTCTATCTCTATGGTTTGTTTGCTGTTGATGTAGCCCTAAGCAGAGACTGGGCGAGATTCACTTTCATGGAAAGGGCGTGCCAAGCTTCCAAAAAACTACGAGTTGCCTGAAATCTCAGCACACACTTTTTCTCCCAATCTTGATGAAACTTTCAGGTAATGATCAGTACACCAATCCCACTTGGCTCGCCAAATTTTGTACTTCTAGGTTAAACCGTTCGTTGGCAGTAACCGGTTTCATTTTGAGGTTTCACTCTGTTTTCTCCTATAGGGATACATGTATTTGGAACTCTAAATCAAACACGGTTTGTGCTAGCTCTTTGAAACTTGACACAATAAAGCAGTTTCAAGTTCTCTCTCCATGGTTTGTTTGCTGTTGATGTAGCCCTAAGCAGAGACTGGCGAGAATCACTTGCATGAAAAGGGCCTGCCAAGCTTCCAAAAAACTACGAGTTGCTGAAATCTCAGCAAACACTTTTTCACCCAATCTTGATGAAACTTTCAGGTAATGATCAGTACACCAATCCCACTTGGCTCGCCAAATTTCGTTCTTCTAGGTTAAACCGTTCGTTGGCAGTAACCGGTTTCATTTTGAGGTTTCACTCTGTTTTCTCCTATAGGAATACATGTATTTGGAACTCTAAATCAAACAAGGTTTGTGCTAGCTCTTTGAGACTTGACACAATAAAGCAGTTTCATGTTCTATCTCTATGGTTTGTTTGCTGTTGATGTAGCCCTAAGCAGAGACTGGCGAGATTCACTTTCATGGGAAAGGGCGTGCCAAGCTTCCAAAAAACTACGAGTTGCCTGAAATATCAGCACACACTTTTTCTCCCAATCTTGATGAAACTTTCAGGTAATGATCAGTACACCAATCCC